>NW_025746560.1:80000-103132 GCF_021184085.1 Oncorhynchus gorbuscha | reverse complement strand
CCGGGAGTGTCTTTCACTCCGCCAGGGCTCTGCACACCTCTGTACTGAGGAGGATTATGGGACATCATGAGGAGGGAGAACTCTGCCAGGGATTGAACACCTCTGTAGGGAGGATTGCACACTCCGCTCTGTACTGAGGAGGATTATGGGACATCATGAGGAGGGAGAAAGGGATTGAACCTGCTCTGTACTGAGGGGATTATGTGGACATCATGATTCACATCACATGATTATGTGGTTTGAGCCGGGAGTGTCTTTCACTCCGCCAGGGCTCTGCACACCTCTGTACTGAGGAGGATTATGGGACATCATGAGGAGGGAGAAAGGGATTGAAATGCTCTGTACTGAGGAGGATTATGTGGTTTGAGTCGGGAGTGTCTTTCACTCCGCCAGGGCTCTGCACACCTCTGTACTGAGGAGGATTATGGGACATCATGAGGAGGGAGAAAGGGATTGAAATGCTCTGTACTGAGGAGGATTATGTGGTTTGAGCCAGGAGTGTCTTTCACTCTGCCAGGGCTCTGCACACCTCTGTACTGAGGAGGATTATGGGACATCATGAGGAGGGAGAAAGGGATTGAAATGCTCTGTACTGAGGAGGATTATGTGGTTTGAGCCAGGAGTGTCTTTCACTCTGCCAGGGCTCTGCACACCTCTGTACTGAGGAGGATTATGGGACATCATGAGGAGGGAGAAAGGGCTCTGCACCTCTGTACTGAGGAGGATTATGGGACATCATGAGGAGGGAGAGGGAGAAAGGGATTGAAACTCTGCTCTGCACACCTCTGTACTGAGGAGGATTATGGGACATCATGAGGAGGGAGAAAGGGATTGAACCGCTCTGTACTGAGGAGGATAATGGGACATCATGATTCACATCACATGATTATGTGGTTTGAGTCGGGAGTGTCTTTCACTCTGCCAGGGCTCTGCACACCTCTGTACTGAGGAGGATTATGTGGACATCATGAGGAGGGAGTGTCTTTCACTCTACCAGGGCTCTGCAATGCTCTGTACTGAGGAGGATTATGTGGTTTGAGTCGGGAGTGTCTTTCACTCTGCCAGGGCTCTGCACACCTCTGTACTGAGGAGGATTATGTGGTTTGAGTCGGGAGTGTCTTTCACTCTGCCAGGGCTCTGCACACCTCTGTACTGAGGAGGATTATGTGGTTTGAGTCGGGAGTGTCTTTCACTCTGCCAGGGCTCTGCACACCTCTGGATTCTTCTGACACTCATTGGCTCTACATTATGGGTCAGGTTCTCTGGAAAAACATCAAGCCTACTACCTTCCTGGACTGAGCACCGTAATGCTCAATGGACAATCTGAATTTAAGGTGCTTTTTAGTCCAGGAATAAATAGGCTTCGTGTGGATCTGGGAAAATCATCCCCTAAGTGAATTATAATTGTCTCTTTACATGAGGGCCCTTGTATACAGCAAAGGTGTGTGTGTGTGTGGCTACAGTGTCAAGCTGTTTAGCTTCACATATAAAGGGCCCCTAGTCCCCAAATGTTGCACTGTTTTTAACCAGAGCCCTGTGGGCCCCTAGTCCCTAAATGTTACACTGTTTTTAACCAGAGCCCTGTGGGCCCCTAGTCCCTAAATGTTACACTGTTTTTAACCAGAGCCCTGTGGGCCCCTAGTCCCTAAATGTTGCACTGCTTTTATTTAACCAGAGTGGACACTGGTCAGAAGTAGTGAACAGGGTGCCAATTGGGACACAACAGAAGTTCCTGTAGGGAGTAACCGTAGACCTGTCTCTCTCTGTCTCCTCAGGAAGCGCAGGGGAGCGATCAACAGCAAGCAGCTGACCTACCTGGAGAAATACCGCTCCAGACAGAGACTACGCTTCAAAGACCCTCACAAACACAAGAACAAGTGCTGTGTGATGTGATGATGTGGTGTGACCCCGCAGCCCGCCTGTTCTGACCCATATAGAACGACTACATGAACTTTAACATTGGACCGACCTCCACCCCGCTAAGATGCATTTAGGACTTGACCTGTTGTCTGTTTCCATGGGGACAGTTAGTTGCCACTGTTCTGTTGGGATTCTTCTGCTTCTCATTCTCAGGGCTGTTAGAGACCATCTCCTCTCTGATGTCTTTGAATGAACACGTTCGTCCCCAACTGCCGGCCAATTGATCTCATAGAGAGGAAAAACAAACGAGCCCTATTTCCATCAAGTACACACACACACACACACACACTGACACACACTATTTTGCACTGATTGTAACATACTGTGACATACACACACAGCGCCATTGACCACCAGACCAACCCCTCAACCAGCAGCAACACTGTCAGCTTGGTCCCAGGCCTGATTGTTCCTCTTTCCTCCCTGCTGCTAGGTAGCACTGACCCAACCCAAAGCACTGTCAATGAAACACACCGACCCATCACTAGCTGTCACAACAGGTCTGCATCACCATACACCATGTTAACTGAAAGCCCCTGCTAGCCATGATGACATGAATGAAATAATCATGAAAAATAACAGATTTTATGCTGTCTGTGTGTTTTTATCTCAATGTTTCAAGGAAATCCAGTTTAACGTCTTTGTTCAATTGAAATGCCATCCACAGAGCTCAGCCATCTTGCTCCTTGCTCCGTTTTCATAATGCATGTAAGTTAACACTTGTTAGAATCATGTCCTTGTCTCCTTGTCTTGAGGATATGGGGATGCGGGATGGGACTTAAAATAGGACGAGGTTTTGTGCTGAGTCGCCGGTTTTTTAAATAGCAATATTTTTTACATTGTGATATGAAATACTCTGGGATTAGGATTCTTCACCACTGACTGCTTCTGTTGTACAACATGAAGGATCTCAGTGTATCATGTAGGAGTCAGCTGAGCCTGGGTGGGCTTGGTAGGCAACACCGTCTGTGTCCCAGATGGCACCCTATTCCCTATATAGTGCACTACTTTTGACCAGAGGTCTATGGGCTACAATGCCTTGAAATATACACAAAAACATGGACTCGCACTGATCCTATGGGCTCCGGGTCAAAAGTTGTGCACTATATAGGGAGTAGGGTGTCATCTGGGACGCGTACTATGCTTTGGGAACATAAACATGGCGGTGCCCCGTAGTCGTCTCTGGGATGAAAAACAGCCAACTGAACCGTCTGCTCAGAAATAACGTCCTGGCTCTGTATCTGTCAGTGTGGATAGAAATGTCTCTCATCTTGCCTCTGAAATAGCACCCTATTCCCCTTTTATAGTGCACTACTATATAGCACACTTTTGACTATAGTCCTATGGGCTCTGGTCAAAGGTAGTGCACTAAATAGGGAATAGGGTGCAAGACGCAGTCTCAGTTAAGGACAGGTACTGAAGGAATGACTGGTATCCTAGGAAGAAAGCTGTCACATTTATCTGCTGCCTTGGAAGTAACCCACTTCAGATTGTTCACAGTTAATGAAGTACAATAAATAAAGTAATTGTTTAAAGTAAACTGACCTTTTTTGTGCTTTATTCAGGAGTTGACTTGTGGGAGAACGAATCATTTTAAACAACCACTTTTGCCTTGTTGTGATAACAAGCTCAAATGCCGCCATCTAGTGGCCATGTGTAGTTATTCACATTATTAGTAGTGGCATTGTTGGCCTGAATTAGAGTTTTTGCAATTTCTGAAATAGATTTATCGTTTCCTCTTCAATGACCATATTGTTAATTTGAGATTATAACATGGCACATGTATCATCTATATTGTAGATTAAGTCATCACTTTATTATCTCAAACATTCCTGTTTGTACAACAATGACGTATGATATACAGGCTACTTCCGGACGGAATCTAATTACAATTGAGAAAGAGGGCAGAGCTCGAGCGGCAAATTCTATGTCCTTTGTTGTATTATATAAACGTCTTGTTCGTGGTGATATTGTCTATATATAAATCACGCAGGTCTTTTTTGCCTGTGGCACGTCCGATATAGCTAATTCTGGAAAGGACCCGAGATAAACGCAAGGCACAGTGCAGACGGTAGGCTAATTCAAATGCATCTTTGTCTTGCATGAGCATCCTTATTAACCGGCACCCAATGTAGGCCAAGTCTATCTAACGGTTCAAAATGTGTTCTGGTCATTGTATGAAAACCTCGGCGCACCAACCACGATTTTAACTGGAGAATACATGGTTTTACTGGTGATGGGGAGAACAATCTAGAAATGAAATGTATTCAATGTGCTGCAAATGTAGCAAAACATGTTCAATGTATTTACATTAGCCTCATATAGCCTCACCGTGGCATCCAGGGCCATTGCTTTTTCGTTTTTATTATTTCATTGGTAGTTGTTATAATAGGCGAGTCCACACTGTCAGATACTGTATGATGTACAGTATTTGGAATGCATGATATCAGCATGTCTCTACCATCACGCCATAGGCTACAATCCTCATTTCTTATTGTTTTGTTTTGCATGCCTCCGTCTGCTCGGTCATCCATCAGGATTTAAAATAAAGTTTTTTCTTTGTCTCAGTGTTTTGTCATTTTATTTATGTTTTGCATTACGTTCCCACTTCTCATTTTCATCATTTAATAGCACCTACTTACTGATCGTGCAAGTAAAGAAAATATTTGTACTGTAACGACCCTGGGTTTATAAGCGCGGAAATCGACTCTGCCGCACGAGCATACTTTTGCGGCACAGTCGATAGCGCGCCGGACCTCGAGCTAGAAGGTTACAGTACGTTGTTCATTTAGTATCAAATGTATAATTTGCTTTCAAAATGTACTTGCCACTTTCCAATGTAATAACTGCATCTTTGGGAGTTGCATCTCCTTGGCTCCTAGTGCTGTAAATCGTTCCATCCCTATAATTAGAATAAATGATGTTCCATTCTCACTATGCTTTGTCAGTCCAATCACACAGTTTCATGTCGAATTGAACATCCCAACCATTCGCCCATACGTTAGTTTGTGTTTCCGACATTGATACACAATGACACTGATACAGAGATTAAACCTATAGGTGGACATGATACGGAGATTAAACCTATAGGTGGACATGATACTGATACAGAGATTAAACCTTATAGGTGGACATGATACAGACCTATGGTGGATACTGATACAGAGATTAAACCTATAGGTGGATACTGATACAGAGATTAAACCTATAGGTGGACATGATACTGATACAGAGATTAAACCTATAGGTGGACATGATACTGATACAGAGATTAAACCTATAGGTGGACATGATACTGATACAGAGATTAAACCTATAGGTGGACATGATACTGATACAGAGATTAAACCTATAGGTGGACATGATACTGATACAGAGATTAAACCTATAGGTGGACATGATACTGATACAGAGATTAAACCTATAGGTGGACATGATACTGATACAGAGATTAAACCTATAGGTGGACATGATACTGATACAGAGATTAAACCTATAGGTGGATACTGATACAGAGATTAAACCTATAGGTGGACATGATACTGATACAGAGATTAAACCTATAGGTGGACATGATACTGATACAGAGATTAAACCTATAGGTGGACATGATACTGATACAGAGATTAAACCTATAGGTGGACATGATACTGATACAGAGATTAAACCTATAGGTGGACATGATACTGATACAGAGATTAAACCTATAGGTGGACATGATACTGATACAGAGATTAAACCTATAGGTGGACATGATACTGATACAGAGATTAAACCTATAGGTGGACATGATACAGAGATTAAACCTATAGGTGGATACTGATACAGAGATTAAACCTATAGGTGGACATGATACTGATACAGAGATTAAACCTATAGGTGGACATGATACTGATACAGAGATTAAACCTATAGGTGGATACATGGATTACAGAGATTAAACCTATAGGTGGACATGATACTGATACAGAGATTAAACCTATAGGTGGACATGATACTGATACAGAGATTAAACCTATAGGTGGACATGATACTGATACAGAGATTAAACCTATAGGTGGACATGATACTGATACAGAGATTAAACCTATAGGTGGATACTGATACAGAGATTAAACCTATAGGTGGACATGATACTGATACAGAGATTAAACCTATAGGTGGACATGATACTGATACAGAGATTAAACCTATAGGTGGATACTGATACAGAGATTAAACCTATAGGTGGATACTGATACAGAGATTAAACCTATAGGTGGACATGATACTGATACAGAGATTAAACCTATAGGTGGACATGATACTGATACAGAGATTAAACCTATAGGTGGACATGATACTGATACAGAGATTAAACCTATAGGTGGATACTGATACAGAGATTAAACCTATAGGTGGATACTGATTCAGAGATTAAACCTATAGGTGGATACTGATACAGAGATTAAACCTATAGGTGGACATGATACTGATACAGAGATTAAACCTATAGGTGGATACATGATACCTGGTGGATACTGATACAGAGATTAAACCTATAGGTGGATACTGATACAGAGATTAAACCTATAGGTGGACATGATACTGATACAGAGATTAAACCTATAGGTGGATACTGATACAGAGATTAAACCTATAGGTGGATACTGATACAGAGATTAAACCTATAGGTGGACATGATACTGATACAGAGATTAAACCTATAGGTGGACATGATACTGATACAGAGATTAAACCTATAGGTGGATACTGATACAGAGATTAAACCTATAGGTGGACATGATACTGATACAGAGATTAAACCTATAGGTGGACATGATACTGATACAGAGATTAAACCTATAGGTGGACATGATACTGATACTGATACAGAGATTAAACCTATAGGTGGATACTGATACAGAGATTAAACCTATAGGTGGACATGATACTGATACAGAGATTAAACCTATAGGTGGACATGATACTGATACAGAGATTAAACCTATAGGTGGACATGATACTGATACAGAGATTAAACCTATAGGTGGACATGATACTGATACAGAGATTAAACCTATAGGTGGACATGATACTGATACAGAGATTAAACCTATAGGTGGACATGATACTGATACAGAGATTAAACCTATAGGTGGACATGATACTGATACAGAGATTAAACCTATAGGTGGACATGATACTGATACAGAGATTAAACCTATAGGTGGACATGATACTGATACAGAGATTAAACCTATAGGTGGACATGTGGAGATTAAACCTATAGGTGGATACTGATACAGAGATTAAACCTATAGGTGGACATGATACTGATACAGAGATTAAACCTATAGGTGGACATGATACTGATACAGAGATTAAACCTATAGGTGGACATGATACTGATACAGAGATTAAACCTATAGGTGGACATGATACTGATACAGAGATTAAACCTATAGGTGGATACTGATACAGAGATTAAACCTATAGGTGGATACTGATACAGAGATTAAACCTATAGGTGGATACTGATACAGAGATTAAACCTATAGGTGGATACTGATACAGAGATTAAACCTATAGGTGGATACTGATACAGAGATTAAACCTATAGGTGGATACTGATACAGAGATTAAACCTATAGGTGGATACTGATACAGAGATTAAACCTATAGGTGGATACTGATACAGAGATTAAACCTATAGGTGGATACTGATACATGAAACCTATAGGTGGATACTGATACAGAGTTTAAACCTATAGGTGGACATGATACTGATACAGAGATTAAACCTATAGGTGGACATGATACTGATACAGAGATTAAACCTATAGGTGGACATGATACTGATACAGAGATTAAACCTATAGGTGGATACTGATACAGAGATTAAACCTATAGGTGGACATGATACTGATACAGAGATTAAACCTATAGGTGGACATGATACTGATATAGAGATTAAACCTATTGGTGGATACTGATACAGAGATTAAACCTATATTTATGTATTTTATTTAACCAGGCAAGTCAGTTAAGAACAATTTTTTTTTTTACAATGACGGCCTACCAAAAGGCAAAATGCCTCTTTCGGGGACGAGGCCTGGGATTAAAAATGTCAAATAAATCAAATATGAATATAGGACACAACACACATCACGACAAGAGAGACAACACAACACGACCTAAAGGGAGACGTAGGTGGACATGATGCTGTGCATGACCCATGGATTGATGTGTAATCAACTGTCATGGTAGCATTGAAGGGTTTTGTAGAACACCTATATACCTACATATCTAGTGCTAGTGCTAGAAAGGGTATTGTTAATCTTGTCTACCAGACAGCTTTCTGAACCTACAGTACCAGTCAAAGTTTGGACACATCTACTCATTCAAGGGTTTTTCTTTATTTTTTAACATTGTAAAGACATCAACACTATGACATAACACATCTGGAAACATGTAGTGACAAAAAAGTGTTAAACAAATCAAAATATATATTAAATAAGAATATGTTCCTAACTGACTTGTTACATAAAGGTTCAATAAAAATTATGATAATTCAGTTTCCCATGCAGTTCTATAACCTGGTCCCAGATCTGTTGTCTCCTTCTATAGCCTGATCCCAGATCTGTTGTCTCCTATAGCCTGATCCCAGATCTGTTGTCTCCTTCTATAGCCTGATCCCAGATCTGTTGTCTCCTATAGCCTGGTCCCAGATCTGTTGTCTCCTTCTATAGCCTGATCCCAGATCTGTTGTCTCCTATAGCCTGATCCCAGATCTGTTGTCTCCTATAGCCTGGTCCCAGATCTGTTGTCTCCTTCTATAGCCTGATCCCAGATCTGTTGTCTCCTATAGCCTGATCCCAGATCTGTTGTCTCCTTCCATAGCCTGGTCCCAGGTCTGTTGTCTCCTTCTGTAGCCTGGTCCCAGATCTGCTGTCTCCTTCTATAGCCTGGTCCCAGATCTGTTGTCTCCTTCTATAGCCCGATCCCAGATCTGCTGTCTCCTTCTGTAGCCTGGTCCCAGATCTGTTGTCTCCTATAGCCTGGTCCCAGATCTGTTGTCTCCTTCTGTAGCCTGGTCCCAGGTCTGTTGTCTCCTTCTATAGCCTGGTCCCAGATCTGTTGTCTCCTTCTATAGCCTGGTCCCAGATCTGTTGTCTCCTTCTGTAGCCTGGTCCCAGATCTGCTGTCTCCTTCTATAGCCTGATCCCAGATCTGTTGTCTCCTTCTGTAGCCTGGTCCCAGATCTGCTGTCTCCTTCTATAGCCTGATCCCAGATCTGCTGTCTCCTTCTGTAGCCTGGTCCCAGATCTGTTGTCTCCTATAGCCTGGTCCCAGATCTGTTGTCTCCTTCTGTAGCCTGGTCCCAGATCTGTTGTCTCCTTCTATAGCCTGGTCCCAGATCTGTTGTCTCCTTCTATAGCCTGGTCCCAGATCTGTTGTCTCCTTCTATAGCCTGGTCCCAGATCTGTTGTCTCCTTCCATAGCCTGGTCCCAGGTCTGTTGTCTCCTTCCATAGCCTGGTCCCAGGTCTGTTATCTCCTTCTGTAGCCTGGTCTCAGATCTGTTGTCTCCTTCTATAGCCTAGTCCCAGATCTGTTGTCTCCTTCTATAGCCTGGTCTCAGATCTGTTGTCTCCTTCTAAGCCTGGTCCCAGATCTGTTGTCTCCTTCTATAGCCTGGTCTCAGATCTGTTGTCTCCTTCCATAGCCTGGTCCCAGGTCTGTTGTCTCCTTCTATAGCCTGGTCCCAGATCTGTTGTCTCCTTCTATAGCCTGGTCTCAGATCTGTTGTCTCCTTCCATAGCCTGGTCCCAGGTCTGTTGTCTCCTTCTGTAGCCTGGTCCCAGATCTGTTGTCTCCTTCTGTAGTCTGGTCCCAGATCTGTTGTCTCCTTCTGTAGCCTGGTCCCAGATCTGTTGTCTCCTTCTGTAGCCTGGTCCCAGATCTGTTGTCTCCTTCTGTAGCCTGGTCCCAGATCTGTTGTCTCCTTCTGTAGCCTGGTCCCAGATCTGTTGTCTCCTTCTGTAGCCTGGTCCAAGATCTGTCTGTGCTCTTGCCAACTCATTTGCTCATTGTCAAGCCAAACATACATGACAAGGAAGGACAAGGAGTTGGCATGTTAGCACAAACAGACTGGCATTCAGGCTAGCAGTTCTCAGAGAGAATTGGTGAATTTTCTACTGTGTTGTATATCAACATGCAGAATGAACCAGGCTAACTGTGTTGTATGTATCAACATGCAGAATGAACCAGGCTAACTGTGTTGTATGTATCAACAGGCAGAATGAACCAGGCTAACTGTGTTTTATGTATCAACATGCTGAATGAACCAGGCTAACTGTGCTGTGTCAACATGCAGAATGAACCAGGCTAACTGTGCTGTATCAACATACAGAATGAACCAGGCTAACTGTGCTGTATGTATCAACATACAGAATGAACCAGGCTAACTGTGTTGTATGTATCAACAGGCAGAATGAACCAGGCTAACTGTGCTGTATGTATCAACATGCAGAATGAACCAGGCTAACTGTGCTGTATGTATCAACATACAGAATGAACCAGGCTAACTGTGCTGTATGTATCAACATGCAGAATGAACCAGGCTAACTGTGCTGTATGTATCAACATACAGAATGAACCAGGCTAACTGTGCTGTATGTATCAACATGCAGAATGAACCAGGCTAACTGTGCTGTATCAGCATACAGAATGAACCAGACTAACTGTGCTGTATCAACATACAGAATGAACCAGGCTAACTGTGTTGTATGTATCAACATGCAGAATGAACCAGGCTAACTGTGCTGTATCAACATACAGAATGAACCAGGCTAACTGTGTTGTATGTATCAACATGCAGAATGAACCAGGCTAACTGTGTTGTATGTATCAACAGGCAGAATGAACCAGGCTAACTGTGCTGTATGTATCAACATGCAGAATGAACCAGGCTAACTGTGCTGTATGTATCAACATACAGAATGAACCAGGCTAACTGTGCTGTATGTATCAACATGCAGAATGAACCAGGCTAACTGTGCTGTATGTATCAACATGCAGAATGAACCAGGCTAACTGTGCTGTATCAACATGCAGAATGAACCAGGCTAACTGTGCTGTATCAACATATAGAATGAACCAGGCTAACTGTGCTGTATCAACATACAGAATGAACCAGGCTAACTGTGCTGTATCAACATGCAGAATGAACCAGGCTAACTGTGCTGTATCAACATACAGAATGAACCAGGCTAACTGTGCTGTATGTATCAACATGCAGAATGAACCAGGCTAACTGTGCTGTATCAACATACAGAATGAACCAGGCTAACTGTGCTGTTTCAACAGGCAGAATGAACCAGGCTAACTGTGCTGTATCAACATGCAGAATGAACCAGGCTAACTGTGCTGTATCAACATGCAGAATGAACTAGGCTAACTGTGCTGTTTCAACAGGCAGAATGAACCAGGCTAACTGTGTTCTATGTATCAACATGCAGAATGAACCAGGCTAACTGTGCTGTATCAACATGCAGAATGAACCAGGCTAACTGTGCTGTATGTATCAACATGCAGAATGAACCAGGCTAACTGTGCTGTATGTATCAACATGCAGAATGAACCAGGCTAACTGTGCTGTATCAACATGCAGAATGAACCAGGCTAACTGTGCTGTATGTATCAACAGGCAGAATGAACCAGGCTAACTGTGTTGTATGTATCAACAGGCAGAATGAACCAGGCTAACTGTGTTTTATGTATCAACATGCTGAATGAACCAGGCTAACTGTGCTGTGTCAACATGCAGAATGAACCAGGCTAACTATGCTGTATCAACATACAGAATGAACCAGGCTAACTGTGCTGTATCAACATGCAGAATGAACCAGGCTAACTGTGCTGTATGTATCAACATACAGAATGAACCAGGCTAACTGTGCTGTATCAACATGCAGAATGAACCAGGCTAACTGTGCTGTATCAACATGCAGAATGAACCAGGCTAACTGTGCTGTATCAACATGCAGAATGAACCAGGCTAACTGTGCTGTATGTATCAACAGGCAGAATGAACCAGGCTAACTGTGTTGTATGTATCAACAGGCAGAATGAACCAGGCTAACTGTGTTTTATGTATCAACATGCTGAATGAACCAGGCTAACTGTGCTGTGTCAACATGCAGAATGAACCAGGCTAACTATGCTGTATCAACATACAGAATGAACCAGGCTAACTGTGCTGTATCAACATGCAGAATGAACCAGGCTAACTGTGCTGTATGTATCAACATACAGAATGAACCAGGCTAACTGTGCTGTATCAACATGCAGAATGAACCAGGCTAACTGTGCTGTATCAACATGCAGAATGAACCAGGCTAACTGTGCTGTATCAACATACAGAATGAACCAGGCTAACTGTGCTGTATCAACATGCAGAATGAACCAGGCTAACTGTGCTGTATCAACATACAGAATGAACCAGGCTAACTGTGCTGTATCAACATGCAGAATGAACCAGGCTAACTGTGCTGTATCAACATGCTGAATGAACCAGGCTAACTGTGTTGTATGTATCAACAGGCAGAATGAACCAGGCTAACTGTGTTGTATCAACATGCAGAATGAACCAGGCTAACTGTGCTGTATCAACATGCAGAATGAACCAGGCTAACTGTGCTGTATGTATCAACATGCAGAATGAACCAGGCTAACTGTGTTGTATGTATCAACATGCAGAATGAACCAGGCTAACTGTGCTGTATGTATCAACATGCAGAATGAACCAGGCTAACTGTGCTGTATCAACATGCAGAATGAACCAGGCTAACTGTGCTGTATCAACATGCAGAATGAACCAGGCTAACTGTGCTGTATCAACATACAGAATGAACCAGGCTAACTGTGCTGTATCAACATACAGAATGAACCAGGCTTAACTGTGCTGTATGTATCAACATGCAGAATGAACCAGGCTAGCTGTGTTTTATGTATCAACATGCAGAATGAACCAGGCTAACTGTGCTGTATCAACATGCAGAATGAACCAGGCTAACTGTGCTGTATCAACATGCAGAATGAACTAGGCTAACTGTGCTGTTTCAACAGGCAGAATGAACCAGGCTAACTGTGTTCTATGTATCAACATGCAGAATGAACCAGGCTAACTGTGCTGTATCAACATGCAGAATGAACCAGGCTATCTGTGCTGTATCAACATGCAGAATGAACCAGGCTAACTGTGCTGTATCAACATGCAGAATGAACCAGGCTAACTGTGCTGTTTCAGCAGGCAGAATGAACCAGGCTAACTGTGCTGTATGTATCAACATTCAGAATGAACCAGGCTAACTGTGCTGTATCAACATGCAGAATGAACCAGGCTAACTGTGCTGTATCAACATGCAGAATGAATCAGGCTAATTGTGCTGTATCAACATACAGAATGAACCAGGCTAACTGTATCAACATGCAGAATGAACCAGGCTAACTGTGCTGTATCAACACACAGAATGAACCAGGCTAACTGTGCTGTACCAACATGCTGAATGAACCAGGCTAACTGTGCTGTATCAACATGCATAATGGACCAGGCTAACTGTGCTGTATCAACATACAGAATTAACCAGGCTAACTGTGCTGTATCAACATGCAGAATGAACCAGGCTAACTGTGCTGTATCAACATGCAGAATGAACCAGGCTAACTGTGCTGTATGTATCAACATGTAGAATGAACCAGACTAACTGTGCTGTATCAACATACAGAATGAACCAGGCTAACTGTGCTGTATCAACATGCAGAATGAACCAGGCTAACTGTGCTGTATGTATCAACATGTAGAATGAACCAGGCTAACTGTGCTGTATGTATCAACATGCAGAATGAACCAGGCTAACTGTGCTGTATGTATCAACATGCAGAATGAACCAGGCTAACTGTGCTGTATCAACATGCAGAATGAACCAGGCTAACTGTGCTGTATGTATCAACATGCAGAATGAACCAGGCTAACTGTGCTGTATGTATCAACAGGCAGAATGAACCAGGCTAACTGTGTTGTATGTATCAACAGGCAGAATGAACCAGGCTAACTGTGTTTTATGTATCAACATGCTGAATGAACCAGGCTAACTGTGCTGTGTCAACATGCAGAATGAACCAGGCTAACTGTGCTGTATCAACATACAGAATGAACCAGGCTAACTGTGCTGTATCAACATGCAGAATGAACCAGGCTAACTGTGCTGTATGTATCAACATACAGAATGAACCAGGCTAACTGTGCTGTATCAACATGCAGAATGAACCAGGCTAACTGTGCTGTATCAACATACAGAATGAACCAGGCTAACTGTGCTGTATGTATCAACATACAGAATGAACCAGGCTAACTGTGCTGTATCAACATGCAGAATGAACCAGGCTAACTGTGCTGTATCAACATGCAGAATGAACCAGGCTAACTGTGCTGTATCAACATGCAGAATGAACCAGGCTAACTGTGCTGTATCAACATACAGAATGAACCAGGCTAACTGTGCTGTATCAACATGCAGAATGAACCAGGCTAACTGTGCTGTATCAACATACAGAATGAACCAGGCTAACTGTGCTGTATGTATCAACATACAGAATGAACCAGGCTAACTGTGCTGTATCAACATGCAGAATGAACCAGGCTAACTGTGCTGTATCAACATACAGAATGAACCAGGCTAACTGTGCTGTATCAACATGCAGAATGAACCAGGCTAACTGTGCTGTATCAACATGCTGAATGAACCAGGCTAACTGTGTTGTATGTATCAACAGGCAGAATGAACCAGGCTAACTGTGCTGTATCAACATACAGAATGAACCAGGCTAACTGTGTTGTATCAACATGCAGAATGAACCAGGCTAACTGTGCTGTATCAACATGCAGAATGAACCAGGCTAACTGTGCTGTATGTATCAACATGCAGAATGAACCAGGCTAACTGTGTTGTATGTATCAACATGCAGAATGAACCAGGCTAACTGTGCTGTATGTATCAACTTGCAGAATGAACCAGGCTAACTGTGCTGTATCAACATGCAGAATGAACCAGGCTAACTGTGCTGTATCAACATGCAGAATGAACCAGGCTAACTGTGCTGTATCAACATACAGAATGAACCAGGCTAACTGTGCTGTATCAACATACAGAATGAACCAGGCTTAACTGTGCTGTATGTATCAACATGCAGAATGAACCAGGCTAGCTGTGTTTTATGTATCAACATGCAGAATGAACCAGGCTAACTGTGCTGTATCAACATGCAGAATGAACCAGGCTAACTGTGCTGTATCAACATGCAGAATGAACTAGGCTAACTGTGCTGTTTCAAAAGGCAGAATGAACCAGGCTAACTGTGTTCTATGTATCAACATGCAGAATGAACCAGGCTAACTGTGCTGTATCAACATGCAGAATGAACCAGGCTATCTGTGCTGTATCAACATGCAGAATGAACCAGGCTAACTGTGCTGTATCAACATGCAGAATGAACCAGGCTAACTGTGCTGTTTCAACAGGCAGAATGAACCAGGCTAACTGTGCTGTATGTATCAACATTCAGAATGAACCAGGCTAACTGTGCTGTATCAACATGCAGAATGAACCAGGCTAACTGTGCTGTATCAACATGCAGAATGAACCAGGCTAATTGTGCTGTATCAACATACAGAATGAACCAGGCTAACTTTGCTGTATCAACATGCAGAATGAACCAGGCTAACTGTGCTGTATCAACACACAGAATGAACCAGGCTAACTGTGCTGTACCAACATGCTGAATGAACCAGGCTAACTGTGCTGTATCAACATGCATAATGGACCAGGCTAACTGTGCTGTATCAACATACAGAATTAACCAGGCTAACTGTGCTGTATCAACATGCAGAATGAACCAGGCTAACTGTGCTGTATCAACATGCAGAATGAACCAGGCTAACTGTGCTGTATGTATCAACATGTAGAATGAACCAGACTAACTGTGCTGTATCAACATACAGAATGAACCAGGCTAACTGTGCTGTATCAACATGCAGAATGAACCAGGCTAACTGTGCTGTATGTATCAACATGTAGAATGAACCAGGCTAACTGTGCTGTATGTATCAACATGCAGAATGAACCAGGCTAACTGTGCTGTATGTATCAACATACAGAATGAACCAGGCTAACTGTGCTGTATGTATCAACATGCAGAATGAACCAGGCTAACTGTGCTGTATGTATCAACATGCAGAATGAACCAGGCTAACTGTGCTGTATCAACATGCAGAATGAACCAGGCTAACTGTGCTGTATCAACATATAGAATGAACCAGGCTAACTGTGCTGTATCAACATACAGAATGAACCAGGCTAACTGTGCTGTATCAACATGCAGAATGAACCAGGCTAACTGTGCTGTATCAACAGGCAGAATGAACCAGGCTAACTGTGCTGTATCAACATGCAGAATGAACCAGGCTAACTGTGCTGTATGTATCAACATGCAGAATGAACCAGGCTAACTGTGCTGTATCAACATGCAGAATGAACCAGGCTAACTGTGCTGTATCAACATGCAGAATGAACCAGGCTAACTGTGCTGTATCAACATGCAGAATGAACCAGGCTAACTGTGCTGTATCAACATACAGAATGAACCAGGCTAACTGTGCTGTATGTATCAACATGCAGAATGAACCAGGCTAACTGTGCTGTATCAACAGGCAGAATGAACCAGGCTAACTGTGCTGTATCAACATGCAGAATGAACCAGGCTAACTGTGCTGTATGTATCAACATGCAGAATGAACCAGGCTAACTGTGCTGTATCAACATGCAGAATGAACCAGGCTAACTGTGCTGTATGTATCAACAGGCAGAATGAACCAGGCTAACTGTGTTGTATGTATCAACATGCAGAATGAACCAGGCTAACTGTGTTTTATGTATCAACATGCTGAATGAACCAGGCTAACTGTGCTGTGTCAACATGCAGAATGAACCAGGCTAACTGTGCTGTATCAACATACAGAATGAACCAGGCTAACTGTGCTCAACATGCAGAATGAACCAGGCTAACTGTGCTGTATGTATCAACATACAGAATGAACCAGGCTAACTGTGCTGTATCAACATGCAGAATGAACCAGGCTAACTGTGCTGTATCAACATACAGAATGAACCAGGCTAACTGTGCTGTATGTATCAACATACAGAATGAACTTCTAACTGTGCTGTATGTGCTGTATCAACATACAGAATGAACCAGGCTAACTGTGCTGTATCAACATACAGAATGAACCAGGCTAACTGTGCTGTATCAACATGCAGAATGAACCAGGCTAACTGTGCTGTATCAACATACAAATGAACCAGGCTAACTGTGCTGTATGTATCAACATACAGAATGAACCAGGCTAACTGTGCTGTATCAACATGCAGAATGAACCAGGCTAACTGTGCTGTATCAACATACAGAATGAACCAGGCTAACTGTGCTGTATCAACATGCAGAATGAACCAGGCTAACTGTGCTGTATCAACATGCAGAATGAACCAGGCTAACTGTGTTGTATGTATCAACATGCAGAATGAACCAGGCTAACTGTGCTGTATCAACATACAGAATGAACCAGGCTAACTGTGTTGTATCAACATGCAGAATGAACCAGGCTAACTGTGCTGTATCAACATGCAGAATGAACCAGGCTAACTGTGCTGTATGTATCAACATGCAGAATGAACCAGGCTAACTGTGTTGTATGTATCAACATGCAGAATGAACCAGGCTAACTGTGCTGTATCAACATGCAGAATGAACCAGGCTAACTGTGCTGTATCAACATGCAGAATGAACCAGGCTAACTGTGCTGTATCAACATACAGAATGAACCAGGCTAACTGTGCTGTATGTATCAACATACAGAATGAACCAGGCTAACTGTGCTGTATCAACATGCAGAATGAACCAGGCTAACTGTGCTGTATCAACATACAGAATGAACCAGGCTAACTGTGCTGTATCAACATGCAGAATGAACCAGGCTAACTGTGCTGTATCAACATGCAGAATGAACCAGGCTAACTGTGTTGTATGTATCAACATACAGAATGAACCAGGCTAACTGTGCTGTATCAACATACAGAATGAACCAGGCTAACTTTGTTGTATCAACATGCAGAATGAACCAGGCTAACTGTGCTGTATCAACATGCAGAATGAACCAGGCTAACTGTGCTGTATGTATCAACATGCAGAATGAACCAGGCTAACTGTGCTGTATGTATCAACATGCAGAATGAACCAGGCTAACTGTGCTGTATGTATCAACATGCAGAATGAACCAGGCTAACTGTGCTGTATCAACATGCAGAATGAACCAGGCTAACTGTGCTGTATCAACATGCAGAATGAACCAGGCTAACTGTGCTAACCAGGCTAACTGTATCAACATGCAGAATGAACCAGGCTAACTGTGCTGTATCAACATGCAGAATGAACCAGGCTAACTGTGCTGTATGTATCAACATGCAGAATGAACCAGGCTAACTGTGCTGTATCAACATGCAGAATGAACCAGGCTAACTGTGCTGTATCAACATGCAGAATGAACCAGGCTAACTGTGCTGTATCAACATGCAGAATGAACCAGGCTAACTGTGCAACATGCAGAATGAACCAGGCTAACTGTGTATGTATGAACCAGGCTATCAACATGCAGAATGAACCAGGCTAACTGTGCTGTATCAACATGCAGAATGAACCAGGCTAACTGTGCTGTATCAACATGCAGAATGAACCAGGCTAACTGTGCTGTATGTATCAACATGCAGAATGAACCAGGCTAACTGTGCTGTATCAACATGCAGAATGAACCAGGCTAACTGTGCTGTATGTATCAACATGCAGAATGAACCAGGCTAACTGTGCTGTATCAACATGCAGAATGAACCAGGCTAACTGTGCTGTATCAACATGCAGAATGAACCAGGCTAACTGTGCTGTATCAACATGCAGAATGAACCAGGCTAACTGTGCTGTATCAACATGCAGAATGAACCAGGCTAACTGTGCTGTATGTATCATGCAGAATGAACCAGGCTAACTGTGCTGTATCAACATGCAGAATGAACCAGGCTAACTGTGCTGTATCAACATGCAGAATGAACCAGGCTAACTGTGCTGTATCAACATGCAGAATGAACCAGGCTAACTGCTATCACATGCAGAATGAACCAGGCTAACTGTGCTGTATCAACATGCAGAATGAACCAGGCTAACTGTGCTGTATGTATCAACATGCAGAATGAACCAGGCTAACTGTGCTGTATCAATCATGCAGAATGAACCAGGCTAACTGTGCTGTATCAACATCTAATGAGGCTAACTGTCTGACAACATGCAGAATGAACCAGGCTGAGCTGGAGCTGAAAGAAACTGTGCTGTATGTATCAACAGGCTAGCTGTCTGACAAATACCTGAAAGCTGAGCTGGAGCGAAAGAAACAGAGGCTAGCTCAAATACGAGAGGAGAAGAAGAGAAAGGAGGAGGAGAGGAAAAAGAAAGAGGTGAGGAGACATCTCTATTCATTTGAAAGTGATGTGAACTTCTTTGGTTTAGTTCAGCATCTCAAATGAGGATGAATAGAGCATTTCTACAACAGGTTATAAGAAGTCTGATTTGGGTTGGTAGTGTTTCTGAAGTCTTTGTGGAAATACACTGGCTCCGATCCAAATGACACCCTATTCCCTATATAGTGCACTTCAAATGGCACCCTATTCCCTATATAGTGCACTTCAAATGGCACCCTATTCCCTATATAGTGCACTTCAAATGGCACCCTATTCCCTATATAGTGCACTTCAAATGGCACCCTATTCCCTATATAGTGCACTTCAAATGGCACCCTATTCCCTATATAGTGCACTTCAAATGGCACCCTATTCCCTATATAGTGCACTTCAAATGGCACCCTATTCCCTATATAGTGCACTTCAAATGGCACCCTATTCCCTATATAGGGCACTTCAAATGGCACCCTATTCCCTATATAGTGCACTTCAAATGGCACCCTATTCCCTATATAGTGCACTTCAAATGGCACCCTATTCCCTATATAGTGCACTTCAAATGGCACCCTATTCCCTATATAGTGCACTTCAAATGGCACCCTATTCCCTATATAGTGCACTTCAAATGGCACCCTATTCCCTATATAGTGCACTTCAAATGGCACCCTAATCCCTATATAGTGCACTTCAAATGGCACCCTAATCCCTATATAGTGCACTTCAAATGGCACCCTATTCCCTATATAGTGCACTTCAAATGGCACCCTATTCCCTATATAGTGCACTTCAAATGGCACCCTAATCCCTATATAGTGCACTTCAAATGGCACCCTATTCCCTATATAGTGCACTTCAAATGGCACCCTATGCCCTATATGGTGCACTTCAAATGGCCCCCTATTCCCTATATAATGCACTTCAAATAACACCATATTCCTTATATAATGCACTTCAAATAAAACCCTATTCCCTAGATATTGCACTACTTCTGGCCAGTTCACCACGTAGGGAATAGGGTGCTATTTGGGACAGAGACAGTGATACTGAAGTTCTCCCCAACACCTGTTCAGTCTGAGAGTCTGCAGCAGAAAACAGAGAATGTCTCTGAAGATTCTGACTTGGACCGCAAACGAAGAGAGACGGAGGCGCTGCTGCAGAGTATTGGGATCTCACCAGAACCTCCATTAGGTATACCAGTCATATCCTTGTTGGTTTCTGAGACCATCCTACCCTACCATCCTACTGACCTTTCTGAGACCATCCTACCCTACCATCCTACTGACCTTTCTGAGACCATTCTACCCTACCATTGTACTGACCTTTCTGAGACCATCCTACCCTACCATCCTACTGACCTGACTGAGATCATTCTACCCTACCATCCTACTGACCTGACTGAGATCATTCTACCCTACCATCCTACTGACCTTTCTGAGATCATCCTACCCTACCATCCTACAGACCTTTCTGAGACCATCCTACCCTACCATCCTACTGACCTTTCTGAGACCATCCTACCCTACCATCCTACTGACCTTTCTGAGACCATCCTACCCTACCATCCTACTGACCTTTCTGAGACCATCCTACCCTACCATCCTACTGACCTGACTGAGATCATTCTACCCTACCATCCTACTGACCATTCTGAGATCATTCTACCCTACCATCCTACTGACCATTCTGAGATCATTCTACCCTACCATCCTACTGACCTGACTGAGATCATTCTACCCTACCATCCTACTGACCTGACTGAGATCATTCTACCCTACCATCCTACTGACCATTCTGAGATCATTCTACCCTACCATCCTACTGACCTTTCTGAGATCATTCTACCCTACCATCCTACTGACCTGACTGAGATCATTCTACCCTACCATCCTACTGACCTGACTGAGATCATTCTACCCTAACATCCTACTGACCTGACTGAGATCATTCTACCCTACCATCCTACTGACCTGACTGAGATCATTCTACCCTACCATTCTACTGACCTGACTGAGATCATTCTACCCTAACATCCTACTGACCTGACTGAGATCATTCTACCCTACCATCCTACTGACCTGACTGAGATCATTCTACCCTACCATCCTACTGACCATTCTGAGATCATTCTACCCTACCATCCTACTGACCTGACTGAGATCATTCTACCCTACCATCCTACTGACCTGACTGAGATCATTCTACCCTACCATCCTACTGACCTGACTGAGATCATTCTACCCTACCATCCTACTGACCTGACTGAGATCATTCTACCCTACCATCCTACTGACCTGACTGAGATCATTCTACCCTACCATCCTACTGACCTGACTGAGATCATTCTACCCTACCATCCTACTGACCTGACTGAGACCATCCTACCCTACCATCCTACTGACCATTCTGAGATCATTCTACCCTACCATCCTACTGACCTGACTGAGATCATTCTACCCTACCATCCTACTGACCTGACTGAGATCATTCTACCCTACCATCATTCTACTACCATCCTACATTCTGAGATCATTCTACCCTACCATCCTACTGACCTGACTGAGATCATTCTACCCTACCATCCTACTGACCTGACTGAGATCATTCTACCCTACCATCCTACTGACCTGACTGAGATCATTCTACCCTACCATCCTACTGACCATTCTGAGATCATTCTACCCTACCATCCTACTGACCTGACTGAGATCATTCTACCCTACCATCCTACTGACCTGACTGAGATCATTCTACCCTACCATCCTACTGACCATTCTGAGATCATTCTACCCTACCATCCTACTGAC
This sequence comes from Oncorhynchus gorbuscha, assembly GCF_021184085.1. Lineage (NCBI taxonomy): Eukaryota > Metazoa > Chordata > Actinopteri > Salmoniformes > Salmonidae > Oncorhynchus > Oncorhynchus gorbuscha. The sequence continues at coordinate 80,809 of NW_025746560.1, read as the reverse complement.
CTGACTGAGATCATTCTACCCTACCATCCTACTGACCTGACTGAGATCATTCTACCCTACCATCCTACTGACCTGACTGAGATCATTCTACCCTACCATCCTACTGACCTGACTGAGATCATTCTACCATCCTACTGACCTGACTGAGATCATCCTACCCTACCATCCTACTGACCTGACTGAGATCATTCTACCCTACCATCCTACTGACCATTCTGAGATCATTCTACCCTACCATCCTACTGACCTGACTGAGATCATTCTACCCTACCATCCTACTGACCTGACTGAGATCATTCTACCCTACCATCCTACTGACCTGACTGAGATCATTCTACCATCCTACTGACCTGACTGAGATCATTCTACCCTACCATCCTACTGACCTGACTGAGATCATTCTACCATCCTACTGACCTGACTGAGATCATCCTACCCTACCATCCTACTGACCTGACTGAGATCATTCTACCCTACCATCCTACTGACCTGACTGAGATCATTCTACCCTACCATCCTACTGACCTGACTGAGATCATTCTACCCTACCATCCTACTGACCTGACTGAGATCATTCTACCCTACCATCCTACTGACCTGACTGAGATCATTCTACTACCCTACCATCCTACTGACCTGACTGAGATCATTCTACCCTACCATCCTACTGACCTGACTGAGATCATTCTACCCTACCATCCTACTGACCTGACTGAGATCATTCTACCCTACCATCCTACTGACCTGACTGAGATCATTCTACCCTACCATCCTACTGACCTGACTGAGATCATTCTACCCTACCATCC
>NW_025746560.1:0-75000 GCF_021184085.1 Oncorhynchus gorbuscha | reverse complement strand
ATGTGTCTCTGTCCCAAATACCACCCTATTCCCCATACAGTCAACTATTCTTGACCAGAGCCCTATGTGCCCTGGTCAACATTTGTGCACTACTACATAGAAAATAGGGTGGCATTTGGGATCCATCCTGTGTTTTGTTTAATGTTTGTTTTGTGTACACATGGTCATGCATGAATTCATATGTTCTAAAAGTGATGTCCCTTGAGTTGATGTATGGACTAATTTGTGTTGTTTTGGCGCCCCCTGCTGCTGTGTTTAGGACCCTGCAGTGGGACACGGACCCCTCTGCTCTCCAGCTGCAGGCAGACTCTGAGCTGGGGTATGTCTTTCCTCTTGATTCTACTCCCAAATGGCACCCTATTCCCTATATAGTGCACTACTTTTGACCAGAGCCCATAGGACTTACACAAAGGTTATATTTGTCTTGACTGATAGCAGATCTCTTGAATCTGCTCCCAAATGGCACCCTATTCCCTATATAGTGCACTACTTTTGACCAGAGCCCATAGGACTTACACAAAGGTTATATTTTTCTTGACTGATAGCAGAGTGTTCCCTGTATGTCCTCTAAGCCATTTATTCCATCTTTCAGGCGCAGGATGCACAGACTTGGAGCGTCAAAAATAGTACAGATTGACTTTGTTCCCAAAGAGCTTGTGACCTACACTAAAGAGACCCAGACTCCTTCAGCAGCACATCAATCTGAAGGTAATGAATATTGAGTTGGATGTTGAATTGGCTCTTGAATTTAAGTTGACTCTTGAAGTTGACTCTTGAGTTGACTCTTAAAGAACTCTTGAAGTTGACTCTTGAAGTTGACTCTTGAGTTGACTCTTGAAGTCAACTCTTGAAGTTGACTCTTGAAGTTGACTCTTGAGTTGACTCTTAAAGAACTCTTGAAGTTGACTCTTGAAGTTGACTCTTGAGTTGACTCTTAAAGTCAACTCTTGAACTAGACTCTTGAGTTGACTTTTGAAGTTGATGCTTGAAGTTGACTCTTGAGTTGACTCTTGAAGTAGACTCTTGAAGTAGACTCTTGAAGTAGACTCTTGAAGTAGACTCTTAAAGTAGACTCTTGAAGTAGACTCTTGAAATGTATACTTTTAATGTAGAGCTCTAGGTTGGTTAGTATGAATGGGTATGGTTGATATTTTCAACATGCTCTCTCCCTACAGAGTGAAAGAATGTTGAAGCCTATGTTGTATGTATGTGTGTAACACAGGAGGTTGGTGGAACCTTAATTGGGGAGGACTGGGCTCGTGGTAATGGCTGGAGTGGAATCAGTGGAATGGTATCAAATACATCATACACATGGTTTCCATGGTTTCCAGGTGTTTGACACCATTCCATTCACTCCGTTCCGGACGTTATTATGAGCCGTTCTCCCATCTGCAGCCACCTGTAGTGTAGAACATAAAACACGTCTTTCTTCCCAGAAGAAGAAGAGGATGAGGAGAGCAGTGAGCCTAAAGCTTCCCCTCAGACTGACCAGCCGGAGGAGGAAGGAGAGGCAGAGGACAGTAAAGAGGGTAATAATGACTTTATGTTCTTTAACACACTGCTGTTAGGACAAGCACTCGCAACCTCTGAGGTGACTTGTTGGGCAGCTAAACATATACAACTAACATATATTCTCAACACTGGTATCACAATGTGTGTGATCCCTCTCAGCCCATCCCAGAGAGCTGACGGAGGAGGAGAGGGAACAGATTCTCCACTCAGAGGACTTCCTGGTGTTCTTTGAGCGGTCGGTCTCTGTGGTGGAGCGGGCGCTGGCCGAGGAGGGAGACATCTTCTTCGACTACAGCGGCCGGGACCTGGAGGACAAAGAAGGGTGAGAACATTGAGCATTGAGCATGGGCGTGTCCCAAATGGCACCCTGATCCCTATGTAGTGCACTACGTTTGACCAAGGTCCATAGGGCTCATCAGCTCATCACAGCTTTGTACTGAATTTCCATTAATAAAACAATTAAAACTGAAAAGTCCCAGTTATTGCAGGATATCCAAGGAATGGGGCCATTTAGGATGCACACCATGTTCCCTGTGGATGGATGTTATGGGAGGAATAAGTACACCCATACACTGGAGTAGCACTGGAGTGGCACTGGAGTGGCACTGGAGTAGCACTGGAGTAGAACTGGAGTAGAACGGGAGTAGCACTGGAGTAGCACTGGAGTAGAACTGTAATAGAACTGGAGTATAACTGGAATAGCACTGGAGTAGCACTGGAGTAGAACTGGAGTAGCACTGGAGTAGAACTGTAATAGAACTGGATTAGAACTGGAGCAGCACTGGAGTAGAACTGTAATAGAACTGGAGTGGCACTGGAGTAGAACTGTAATATAACTGGAGTATAACTGGAGTAGCACTGTAATAGAACTGGAGTATAACTGGAGTAGCACTGTAATATAACTGGAGTATAACTGGAGTAGCACTGGAGTGGTACTGGAGTAGCACTGTAATAGAACTGGAGTATAACTGAAGTAGCACTGGAGTGGCACTGGAGTAGCACTGTAATAGAACTGGAGTATAACTGGAGTAGTACTGTAATAGAACTGGAGTATAACTGCAGTAGCACTGGAGTGGCACTGGAGTAGCACTGTAATAGAACTGGAGTATAACTGGAGTAGTACTGTAATAGAACTGGAGTATAACTGGAGTAGAACTGGAGTATAACTACAGTAGCACTGGAGTGGCACTGGAGTAGCATTGTAATAGAACTGTAATATAACTGGAGTATAACTGGAGTAGCACTGTAATAGAACTGGATTAGAACTGGATTAGAACTGAAGTAGCACTGGAGTAGAACTGTAATAGAACTGGATTAGAACTTGATTAGAACTGGAGTGACACTGGATTAGAACTAAAGTAGCACTGGAGTAGCACTGTAATAGAACTGTAATAGAACTGGAGTATAACTGGATTAGGAACTGGAGTATAACTGGAGTAGCACTGTAATAGAACTGGATTAGAACTGAAGTAGCACTGGAGTGACACTGGATTAGAACTGAAGTAGCACTGGAGTAGCACTGTAATAGAACTGGAGTAGCACTGGAATAGAACTGAAGTAGCACTGGAGTAGCACTGGAGTAGCACTGTAATAGAACTGGAGTAGCACTGGAATAGAACTGAAGTAGCACTGGAGTAGAACCGGAGTAGCGCCGGAGTAGAATCAGAGTAGAACTGGAGCGAACATCTTTCCCATTTCCCTTTCTGTCTTATCAGGGACATGCAAGGTGGATCCAATCTGTCTTTCAACCGTGTGTTCCATGACGATCACTGGTCCAAACACCGAGTAGTCACCTGCTTAGACTGGTCCCCACAGGTACAATGGAACTTTCTCCCAGTTTAGAACATATCTGATGCATCTACTTCCTTCATTTCCTTTATTTGTCTATGTGAAGACCACAGAAGCAGAATGAATGCCACTTTGAGTTCACCCCTGAGTTTACACTCATGGTCAGAGGTTCCAAGCCCGTTCTGTTCATTCCATTTCTATGGTCAAGACAGAAGAAGAAGACTTGGTTGAAGTAACAATCCAGTCCTGTTCTATACTATATTGTGTCTTTGCAGTACCCTGAACTGATGGTGGCCTCTTACAACAGCAACGAGGATGCTCCACACGAGCCTGATGGGATAGCGCTGGTGTGGAACATGAAGTTCAAGAAGACCACTCCAGAGTATACATTTCACTGCCAGGTCAGCAGCTGTTTGTCCATCTGATGGGACGTATGACTGATGCTTGAGAGAGGATGGATGACATTTCATGATACAACGTTGAAGTCATTTTACTTGCTAACATTCAGAACCACAAGTTAAAAACATAATGGAAGGGAATGTGTTGTTAAATATGGTCCTTCTGTAGCTCAGTTGGTAGAGCATGGCGCTTGTAACGCCAGGGTAGTGGGTTCAATCCCCGGGACCACCCATACCTAGAATGTATGCACACATGACTGTAAGTCGCTTTGGATAAAAGCGTCTGCTAAATGGCATATATTATTATTATTATATATTACGATGTAATGACAGGCAGCCTAGTGGTTAGAGTGTTGTAGTAGCAGTGTGACTGTGTCTTTAAGTCCCAGTATTAGTAGCAGTCTGACTGTGTCTTTAAGTCCCAGTATTAGTAGCAGTCTGACTGTGTCTTTAAGTCCCAGTATTAGTAGCAGTGTGACTGTGTCTTTAAGTCCCAGTATTAGTAGCAGTCTGACTGTGTCTTTAAGTCCCAGTATTAGTAGCAGTCTGACTGTGTCTTTAAGTCCCAGTATTAGTAGCAGTCTGACTGTGTCTTTAAGTCCCAGTATTAGTAGCAGTCTGACTGTGTCTTTAAGTCCCAGTATTAGTAGCAGTGTGACTGTGTCTTTAAGTCCCAGTATTAGTAGCAGTCTGACTGTGTCTTTAAGTCCCAGTTTTAGTAGCAGTCTGACTGTGTCTTTAAGTCCCAGTATTAGTAGCAGTGTGACTGTGTCTTTAAGTCCCAGTATTAGTAGCAGTGTGACTGTGTCTTTAAGTCCCAGTATTAGTAGCAGTGTGACTGTGTCTTTAAGTCCCATTATGAACAACAGTCTGACTGTGTCTTTAAATCCCAGTATTAGTAGCAGTCTGACTGTGTCTTTAAGTCCCAGTTTTAGTAGCAGTCTGACTGTGTCTTTAAGTCCCAGTATTAGTAGCAGTCTGACTGTGTCTTTAAGTCCCAGTATTAACAGCAGTCTGACTGTGTCTTTAAGTCCCAGTATTAACAGCAGTCTGACTGTGTCTTTAAGTCCCATTATGAACAACAGTCTGACTGTGTCTTTAAATCCCAGTATTAACAGCAGTCTGACTGTGTGTTTAAGTCCCAGTATGAACAGCAGTCTGACTGTGTGTTTAAGTCCCAGTATGAACAGCAGTCTGACTGTGTCTTTAAGTCCCAGTAACCTAGTGGTTAGAGTGTTGGACCAGTAACCGAAAGGTTGCTAGATTGAATCCCTGAGCTGACAAGGTAAAAATCTATCGTTCTGCCCCCACTGTTCCTAGGCCCTCATTGTAAATAAGAATTTGTTTTTAACATTTACATTTACATTTAAGTCATTTAGCAGACGCTCTTATCCAGAGCGACTTACAACTGACTTGCCTAGTTAAATAAAGGTAATATAAAAACTAACATAGTTTAACTTGATTCAAATCATTATTATATTGTTCTAGGTAGTTTTGCTGTATATTGGCCATCTCATTTTACTCTCTCTCTATCTCTCGCTATTTCTGTCTCTGTCTCCTCTGGTTATCTGGCTCTCTCACTTTTTTTCTCTCTCTCTCTCTCTCTCTCTCTCTCTCTCTCTCTCTCTCTCTCTCTCTCTCTCTCTCTCTCTCTCTCTCTCTCTCTCTCTCTCTCTCTCTCTCTCTCTCTCTCTCTCTATCTCTCGCTATTTCTGTCTCTATCTCTCGCTATTTCTGTCTCTGTCTCCTCTGGTTATCTGGCTCTCTCACTTTCTCTCTCTCTGTCTCTTTCTCTCTCTGTCTCTTTCTCTCTCTGTCTTTCTCACTTTCTCTCTCTGTCTTTCTCTCTGTCTCTTTCTCACTTTCTCTCTCTGTTTCTTTCTTACTTTCTCTCTCTGTCTTTCTCTCTGTCTCTGTCTCTCTGTCTTCCTCTCTGTCTCTCTCACTCTCTCTCCCCGTCTCTCTCTCTCTGTCTCTCTATCCCCCCCTCTCTCTCTCTCTCTTTCTCTCTCTCTCTTTCTCTCTCTCTTTCCCCCTCTCTCTCTCTTTGTCTCAGTCGTCAGTGATGTCTGTGGGCTTTGCTCAGTTCCATCCTAACCTGGTGGTGGGGGGAACATACTCAGGACAGATTGTGTTGTGGGATAATCGTAGTCACAGGAGGACCCCCGTCCAGAGGACCCCCCTGTCTGCTGCAGCACACACTGTAAGTTAACAGACACCTCCCTCCACACACTGTAAACTAACAGACACCTCCCTCCACACACTGTAAGTTAACAGACACCTCCCTCCACACACTGTAAGTTAACAGACACCTCCCTCCACACACTGTAAACTAACAGACACCTCCCTCCACACACTGTAAGTTAACAGACACCTCCCTCTACACACTGTAAGTTAACAGACACCTCCCTCCACACACTGTAAACTAACAGACTCCTCCCTCCACACACTGTAAGTTAACAGACACCTCCCTCCACAAACTGTAAACTAACAGACACCTCCCTCCACACACTGTAAGTTAACAGACACCTCCCTCCACACACTGTAAACTAACAGACACCTCCCTCCACACACTGTAAGTTAACAGACACCTCCCTCCACACACTGTAAACTAACAGACACCTCCCTCCACACACTGTAAGTTAACAGACACCTCCCTCCACACACTGTAAGTTAACAGACACCTCCCTCCACACACTGTAAGTTAACAGACATCTCCCTCCACACACTATAAACTAACAGACACCTCCCTCCACACACTGTAAGTTAACAATATAATAATAATAATATAATATATGCCATTTAGCAGCCGCTTTTATCCAAAGCGACTTACAGTCATGCGTGCATACATTCTACTGTAAGTTAACAGACACCTCCCTCCACACACTATAAACTAACAGACACCTCCCTCCACACACTGTAAGTTAACAGACACCTCCCTCCACACACTGTAAGTTAACAGACACCTCCCTCTACACACTGTAAGTTAACAGACACCTCCCACTACACACTGTAAGTTACCAGACACCTCCCTCTACACACTGTAAGTTAACAGACACCTCCCTCTACACACTGTAAGTTAACAGACACCTCCCACTACACACTGTAAGTTAACAGACACCTCCCTCTGCCTCTCATATACTCTACTGTACCGTGTTTATATCAGTGTGACCTCTGGGGCCGTATCAAACTTTTTAGAGTAGGAGTGCTGATCTAGGATCAGATATCCCGTGTCCATGGAATCTTTGTTCGTTGTCATCTGAGAACTCCTACTCTAAGTTGCCCCTGATCTCTGATTCAAGCTAGTTTGTTTGGCTTTTCTTTCTTTTTATAACAAATTCAAAAACATTTCAAACAGATTTGTGTTAACCTCGCCCCCAGGCCAATTGCGTATAAGAAGAGTTGGGAAGAAGTGTCTGGGGAACAACATTAGATTCGTGGTAACACATCTAAGAGCCGACCTACTGTTCTTTCCTCTAGCACCCAGTGTACTGTGTCAACGTGGTGGGTACCCAGAACGCCAACAACCTGATAACAGTGTCTACTGATGGGAAGATGTGCTCCTGGAGTCTAGACATGCTCTCTCAGCCTCAGGTGAGCAGAGGGGCATAAGGCTGCTTCCTAAATGGCCCCCTATTCCCTTTATAGTGCACTTCTTTTGAACAAGGTCCATTGGGTAATAGTGCACTACTTTTGACCAGGGTCCATTAGGTAATAGGGCACTACTTCTGACCAGGGTCCATTGGGTAGTAGTGCACTACTTCTGACCAGGGTCCATTGGGTAGTAGTGCACTACTTCTGACCAGGGTCCATTGGGTAGTAGTGCACTACTTCTGACCAGGGTCCATTGGGTAGTAGTGCACTACTTCTGACCAGGGTCCATTGGGTAGTAGTGCACTACTTCTGACCAGGGTCCATTGGGTAGTAGTGCACTACTTCTGACCAGGATCCATTGGGTAGTAGTGCACTACTTCTGACCAGGGTCCATTAGGTAGTAGTGCACTACTTCTGACCAGGGTAGTAGTGCACTATAAAGGGAATAGGGTGCCATTTGAGACGTATGTATCGCAATAAACTCCTATTAATTCTCCTCAGAAAATGTATCTAAATAAATGATGTCATTATATATATATTTTTTTATCCATAAAGAAAATGACTAGTATTTGTCTTTGTTCCATGTTTATTGAGGTAAACTATATGAGCCTGCATTTAACAGGAGAGTATGGAGCTGGTCTACAATAAGTCCAAGCCCGTAGCAGTAACAGGAATGGCCTTCCCTGCCGGAGATGTTAACAACTACGTGGTGGGAAGCGAGGAAGGGATGGTGTACTCTGCGTCCCGCCACGGCAGGTTAGTGAGCTTAGGCTCAACAGGGACACTTATTTAGAACATGAATGTGTCTTCACGTTTCCATAGAAACAGCACATGACACTGGGGGATGTGTGTAATGTCAGTCTCTCACATTATCTCTATTTTACAATGTTTTTTATTGTTACAAATGAATGCAACCTCATGAAGTTGATGTTATTTATGTTTCCAATGAAAACAGGGCAAGATGTTTGCGATATGTGTGTGTCCTTCGACCAACCAACCTACGGTATCTGGAATGATAGCTTTATCTTAAGGCTCATTGAATGTACTTATGTGAATGCCTTGTTATGTTGTTGTGTGCAGTAAAGCAGGTATAGCTGAGATGTTTGAGGGGCACCAGGGCCCAGTGACTGGGATCAGCTGCCATAACGCTGTGGGCACTGTAGACTTCTCACACCTCTTCATCACGTCCTCCTTTGACTGGACTGTAAAACTGTGGTCCATCAAGGTAAGACAAGTCACATTAAACTACTCAGGGTGTTACCCCTGTTCCCTGATCTACATTTTAAACTAACAATTACAAGACAGCTATAACTGCCACCTAAGTCCCCAAACAACCCTCAGCAGTAGCAGCATTCCTGCACTGTCTCTATAGAATTAGAATGGAATAGAATTCTCGTAGAATAGAATTTGAATTTGTGGTTCTTTCTGTGTCTGTCTCTGTAGAATAAGAATGGAATAGAATTCTCGTAGAATAGAATTTGAATTTGTGGTTCTTTCTGTGTCTGTCTCTGTAGAATAAGAATGGAATAGAATTCTCGTAGAATAGAATTTGAATTTGTTGTTCTTTCTGTGTCTGTCTCTGTAGAATAAGAATGGAATAGAATTCTCGTAGAATAGAATTTGAATTTGTTGTTCTTTCTGTGTCTGTCTCTCTCTCCAGCACAACAAGCCATTGTACTCCTTTGAGGATAATGCAGACTATGTCTATGATGTCAGTTGGTCCCCTGTGCATCCGGCTCTCTTTGCCTCCGTGGATGGGATGGGTCGTTTGGACCTGTGGAACCTCAACAATGACACTGAGGTGAGTCACACAATCTCATTGGTTACTTTACTTACATATGGCCCATCGTTCCTTTGGGAGCATAGGTCATCGACAACTCCTCTCCATCACACTGTTCTGGGCAGTCTCCTCCAGCTCGTTCCTCTCCATCACACTGTTCTGGGCAGTCTCCTCTAGCTCGTTCCTCTCCATCACTCTGTTCTGGGCGGTCTCCTCCAGCTCGTTCCTCTCCATCACTCTGTTCTGGGCGGTCTCCTCCAGCTCGTTCCTCTCCATCACTCTGTTCTGGGCGGTCTCCTCCAGCTCGTTCCTCTCCATCACTCTGTTCTGGGCAGTCTCCTCCAGCTCGTTCCTCTCCATCACACTCTGTTCTGGGCAGTCTCCTCCAGCTCGTTCCTCTCCATCACACTGTTCTGGGCGGTCTCCTCCAGCTCGTTCCTCTCCATCACTCTGTTCTGGGCGGTCTCCTCCAGCTCGTTCCTCTCCATCACTCTGTTCTGGGCAGTCTCCTCCAGCTCGTTCCTCTCCATCACTCTGTTCTGGGCGGTCTCCTCCAGCTCGTTCCTCTCCATCACTCTGTTCTGGGCGGTCTCCTCCAGCTCGTTCCTCTCCATCACACTGTTCTGGGCAGTCTCCTCCAGCTCGTTCCTCTCCATCACACTCTGTTCTGGGCGGTCTCCTCCAGCTCGTTCCTCTCCATCACTCTGTTCTGGGCAGTCTCCTCCAGCTCGTTCCTCTCCATCACACTCTGTTCTGGGCGGTCTCCTCCAGCTCGTTCCTCTCCATCACACTCTGTTCTGGGCAGTCTCCTCCAGCTCGTTCCTCTCCATCACTCTGTTCTGGGCAGTCTCCTCCAGCTCGTTCCTCTCCATCACACTCTGTTCTGGGCAGTCTCCTCCAGCTCGTTCCTCTCCATCACACTCTGTTCTGTGCGGTCTCTTCCAGCTCGTTCCTCTCCATCAAACTCTGTTCTGGGCAGTCTCCTCCACCTCGTTCCTCTCCATCACACTCTGTTCTGGGCAGTCTCCTCCAGCTCATTCCTCTCCATCACACTCTGTTCTGGGTGGTCTCCTCCAGCTCGTTCCTCTCCATCACACTCTGTTCTGGGCAGTCTCCTCCACCTCGTTCCTCTCCATCACACTCTGTTCTGGGTGGTCTCCTCCAGCTCGTTCCTCTCCATCACACTCTGTTCTGGGCAGTCTCCTCCAGCTCGTTCCTCTCCATCACACTGTTCTGGGCAGTCTCCTCCAGCTCGTTCCTCTCCATCACACTCTGTTCTGGGCAGTCTCCTCCAGCTCGTTCCTCTCCATCACACTGTTCTGGGTGGTCTCCTCCAGCTCGTTCCTCTCCATCACACTCTGTTCTGGGCAGTCTCCTCCAGCTCGTTCTTCTCCATCACACTCTGTTCTGGGCAGTCTCCTCCAGCTCGTTCCTCTCCATCACACTCTGTTCTGGGCAGTCTCCTCCAGCTCGTTCTTCTCCATCACACTCTGTTCTGGGCAGTCTCCTCCAGCTCGTTCCTCTCCATCACACTCTGTTCTGGGCAGTCTCCTCCAGCTCGTTCCTCTCCATCACACTCTGTTCTGGGCAGTCTCCTCCAGCTCGTTCTTCTCCATGATGGTTTTTATTAGTTAATTGTTTACCACTGTACAGCTTTCTTTTATCCTGGACTGGATGTGTTTGATGCAGAAGGATTTGATCATATTTCTACATAGCTATCTGTTGTTGGTATGTGGTTGTAAGATAATATGACGCTTTTCTTTTTAAAGGTGCCCACAGCGAGTGTGACGATCGAGGGGGCGTGTGCTCTGAACCGTGTGAGATGGGCGTCGGGAGGCAGAGAGGTTGCCGTGGGTGACTCGGAGGGACGTGTCTGGATCTACGATGTGGGAGAGGTGAAATAATTAAGTCCATCATTTAAAGGGTTGGAACGATGAGAGAATGGGTGCTGTATCTGAAACAAGATGGAACTCGTGGCCTTGTTGTTGTGCCTTGGATTCTCATTCACTTCTTTGCTGAAATGTGATACATTAGTTACTGTTGTTTCTATCCAATTGTTTTTCAGTTTTTTTCTTCATATATATGCTCATCCATATATTTTATACTTATATATTCTTGTCCCATTCCTTTACTAGATTGTGTGTATTAAGTTTCGTTGTGGAATTTGTTAGATATTACCTGTTAGATATTGCTGCACTGCCGGATCTAGAAGCATAAGCATTTTGCTACGCTTGCAATAACATCTGCTAACCATGTGTATGTGACCAATAACATTGGATTTGATTTGATTTGATATGTGACTGACCGTGTTTGTCTCCTGTAGCTGGCAGTGCCACACCCTGAGGACTGGAGCCACTTCGCCCGCACCCTAGTTGAGATCCGTGCCAACCGCGGGGATGGAGAGGAGGAGGGGGCCGTGGAGCTGCCAGTTTGAAACCTTCTCACCCTCTCATCAATGGATGCAACGTTTCAGGACTGACAGCCTGATAACAGACATTTACAGACAACAAACCATCATTTACTGACGTAACAACAGCAGCAGCCTGCTTCAGTGAGATTCAAGTCATGGGGATTAGACTGACTCCAAGCTTATGCTCCATAGATCAAAGTATGAAATGCCGATTTGCCCGGGGCAACAACTATTCTTACCAGGGTTATTTATTTGTTATTGGTTCATTTGAGTTGATATGTATATACTTGATATCAGAATCATATGGCTTGCAATGATAATGTGCTTATGGGTCTAAGGTGGGTGTAAATGTTGGAGTGAGCTTCATATGATCCTTATATTCTACTCATGAGGTTTGGTTATCAGATTCCTGTGATCTGGTCATGTTCTTCTTTCTTCAAGGTTATAAAAGCTGCATGAATAACAAGTTGGATCATTGTTTTCTCAAGATATCCGAGTGAACCTTTAATAATGTTTTTAAGTAGCTTTTGGGCTTTTCAGTGCATTAGCATGATAATTATTACATTTTGGTTGCTGTTAAACTATTTTGTTTTGTTCAATGAAATAAGTCTAAAAATGTATGGCTTTTTGCTGTAAGGACAACAATTGACAATAAAATATGGATAAATACTGAGGAGGATGTATGCCACAAATCTCCCAGACCAGGCTATATGGGCTACTGTAGTACTGTAGTACTGTAGTACTGTCGTAGAAGTGTTAGGGTTATGGTTGAAGATTATACATTTACAGTGTGTATTGCATTTTACATTTTACTACCATTATTTAAATATTCCACCTATGCCATTTCTGTGTTTGATATTGAATCGAAACATTTGTACAGTAATTTGATATAAACCATCCTCAGTCAGCTACTGTAAAATATTGATTGAGGTCCGTTGTAGTATCATCGTGTGAATGTACTGTGCGTCCTAACTTTGAGAATTGACCTATTGCGATGTTATTTATGAAAGGGGTAATCTTGGTAAAGAGGTGGCTTTATTCTTTCTTTGTCCACTGTCGTTGACTTCTTATTATAGCTCAGTGGTCATTTTCGAACGTACGCGAATCCACGTAGCAGGCGGAGTTCTGTTTCCATGACAATTACGTCAATATTAGTGTCGGGTAACTAAAGGTCATGCTAAAGACAAGCGCCACACAGAAGGAAACAGAATGGCGGAGGTAAAACTTAACTGTTGTGCTTTAAAACGGCGAGATATTCTCCGTATGGTGCGGCTTCGGTGTCGTTTTCGTGGTACTTGGTTTATTCTATGCGTGGTCACGGGGAGGACAGTCTGAGCGGAGCATAGCCTCGCTAGTAAGCCTGAAGGAGTTTGACTTTACTCGGAAGGATAGCTCAGCTGGTTAGCATGTTTGACTTTACTCGGAAGGATAGCACAGCTGGCTAGTTGGATATGCTAATCTGCTAGATTACTTTTTTGACAGATTTGTTTTGCTTGCAAGTCAGTTAGCTAAACGACGGGCGACTAAAGCCAAATAGAGAACCGTAGTTCGCTACCTAGTACTCCATGTTTACGTTTAATATTGTGAAGCTACTTGTCGGCCTTTCTCCAGTTTACTTCTGCCCGTGTTAGCCTGCTAGCTTTGTGCTTGATTGCACTCTGCAGAGGTTAGCAGCACTAGCGGTAGCAAGCAGTACAAGTTCATTTCGTTCTTTTAAAAACCGCATATATTAAAGTCAAGCAAGCTGGCTTCTCTATTTTCTTGGAAGCTTGTTCTAATGCCGATTGAATTTATCAAATGCTATAACTATCTTTTTTGTTACCTAATGTTCCTTAACTAGCTTGTTTTTAGACTTATGATGTAGCAGGGCTCTGGAAAAATGTAATAATGCAGATAAAGATTTGAAAAAAGATTTGAAATTCAATGTTTTTCACACAACCCAGGTTCTGAGTTAGTTACACCATTTATTCTGGCAGATCGTTGAAATCCAACGTCAATCCAACGCCATCTCTGCTGTTTCTAAAATGACACCGTATGAGGGAGACATAGTCAATGGAATAACAACAACACTGAATGTTGTCAAATATGGATAGATAAACTTGTCACTATTGTCTTATTTGACTTGTTCATGTTTTCTCACAGCCCTGTAGGGGGCGACCAAGGTCAAAGTTCGATTCCAATTTCCTTAGCTGCTATTGTCAGTGACAGACTGCATACAGTAGTGTCATCTTTACAGATATGTTCAGTGTGTTGTCAAGATTGGTTGCCTGGTACTGTAAACATCCCCGACTGGAAGCTGTGATGTACATGTTCTAGCTTTCAGTAGGGTGTTTGCTGCTCCATTCTTCCGCAGACTCCTAGACCAGTGTTGTTGTTTGTAGATCCAGGGCTGCATTCCAGTCAAAATTAGCAGCACCTTCTCTTCCTCCCATCACTTGGAGTAAACCCTCCAGTGATGTATGTATGGCAAAGTGGATGAGGGAAGCGGTTGCAAGTAAAAGTGGATCGGGACCACAGGAGGCTGCTGAGGGGAGGATGGCTCATAATAATGGCCAGAACTGCATGAATGGAATGGCATACGTTTGCTGTATTTGATACCATTCTGCTCCAGCCATTACCACAAGCCTGTCCTACCCTGTTAAGATGCCACCAACCTCAGGTTTGCATCTGCATTTAAATAACTGAATGTTATTGTTTGTACATCTGGTGTTTCCCAGACACGAGTGTGTCTGACCCAAGTGAGTGCGCTTTACTTCCAGTTCTACTGCTGTGGAAACGGAAGTATCCTAGCTTCTCCATTCTGAGTGTAGTTACTGTAAACATCCTACACTCAGCTATAGCCTGTATGGAAGGCTGGGGGGAGGGTGTTTACTTTGGCTGGCTTGGACAGCTTCAATCTGCATGGATGGGATTTAATGGATCACTCGTGACGAGATGGAAATATTTATTTTTGTACGAACAGAGAAGAAGGCTGCAATTAATTCCCATTGGTAGTTTTTTAAAATGAGAAACCTAACATGTAGAAGATGCAATCAATGGATGATATGTGGATGCATTGTCACCGATCAATAATGACAATACTGTTTGTTATTGCAAAAAAATAAACTTTGCAAATGTGTATTGATTGACTGACTGTTTCTTTTATTCCTTGGAATGTTTAATGTATATCACAGTTTATAGCATACTAGTAGCCTAACATTTTTATGGACCTGGTTGAAAATGGTAGTGATTACTGAAGAAAATGCACATTCATTCACAAATTGAAATGTTTTGCCAGTTCACACACCTGTATTCAAAATCCATGTAGGCTACATTAATTTAAAGCTGAATTATTTCATCACATTATTTATATAAATTCGTTTTCTACTGTTACGGGAACAAATGTAATAACCATTGAGCATATCTTGGCGTGAGTAACCAATCATGATATGTCAGAGGATTTTTGTAATAAGGAGAGTACTGTACACGATCCCATTCAAAAGAATGGAGTGGAAACCTTTTACAAATGTATCAAGGGTAGACTATGCCTTCTGGTCATCCCAGCCACTGGGGGAGAACATCCCAAACCAGCCTGCTTTGCTCTCCACAGGAAGACTTTATCCGCCATATTTGTTGTCGCAGATTCGCCAGAAACCTTCCTCAAAACAAATAAAAATACGATTTTCAATTACTTATTCAATAAGTAATGTAGATATAAATAAATGTACATGTAACTCTTAGGGTATTACGTTTTATTTTACAAACATGGCGACGTCAACTGCAGGTAAGTACTCGAATCGATTGTTTACCTTTTCGTACAGTACTATCTCGAGAAATAACATTTCTTAGCTAGGTAAAAGTAGCAAGCTTAGCCAACAGATGTAGTCAAATTACTCATGTGAAGTTTAAACTGCTAAAAGTGGGGCACATAATTACCGTGACCAACATTGACAGCACATTTATTGCAGCTAAATGTTCGGCCTAAAGTTACTGGATTTAGTTTGTAAAGAAAGTATTTATCACGAAACTGTTCCTGTTTCTCCCAGGGTTTAGCTAGCTTTATTCATACTGCTGAGGAGTCAGGAGTTCAACCATCTTTGCTGTTGCAGTGGTAGCTAAACCTGTCTGGAGAGCTACAGAGTGTGCACAGAGCAAACCAATAAACTATACAGCACTGACCTCATTCCATGTCACTATTCTCAGCTTGTAGTTGCTAGGCTGGCTTGTTCATGTAGGCCCTAGCTAGGATGGAATTCAGTATTTTGAATGAAAGACAGGTAGGTAGCTAGAGGAAAAATATACAGTCCCTGACCAAAGAATGAACCACGCAGAACGAACACTAAACACACGAGGAGACACACAAGCACAATGTGAAGGCCAATCCACTGCCAGCCTATTGAAAATATCTCATTTCCATTGAAGTAATTTAGCAGACACTCTTCTCCAGAGCGATTTACGTTTTCATTCTCTTTTTTTTCTTGCGTACTGGTCCCCCGTGGAAATCGAACCCACAATTCTGGCATTGCAAGCACCATGCTCTACCAACTGTCAATGTGTAATGATCAAATTTGTACATAAACACACATTAATCTTGGCCTGCCTGGCTGTTAATTCACAGGTGGGACTTCCTCCATCTTCATGTGTAAACTGTGCAACCTGTTCTCTCCACACCGCGCACAGCTCCTCTCCCATGTGTCTGAGAAGCACCACACAGAGGGGCTCAACGCTGATGACATCATTGTGGCCCTCATGCCATTGACAGCTCCACTGGAGAATGGTGGAGGTGAGCACCTCCTCAAAGCAGCCAGGGATACTAATAGTCGAGGTGAGCACCTCTTCAAAGCAGCCAGGGATACTAAGGGTGGAGGTGAGCACCTCTTCTAAGTAACCAGGGATACTAAGGTTGGAGGTGGAGGTGAGCACCTCTTCAAAGCAGCCAGGGATACTAAGGGTGGAGGTGAGCACCTCTTCTAAGTAACCAGGGATACTAAGGGTGGAGGTGGAGGTGAGCACCTCTTCAAAGCAGCAGGGATACAAATGGTGGAGGTGAGCACCTCTTCAAAGCAGCCAGGGATACTAATAGTCAAAGTGAGCACCTCTTCAAAGTAACCAGGGATACTAAGGGTGGAGGTGAGCACCTCTTCAAAGCAGCAAGGGATACTAAGGGTGGAGGTGAGCACCTCTTCAAAGCAGCCAAGGATGCTACTAGTCGAGGTGAGCACCTCTTCAAAGTAATCAGGGATACTAAGGGTGGAGGTGGAGGTGAGCACCTCTTCAAAGCAGCCAGGGATAATAGGGCATTGCAACAACCGACCGTATTATGGTGTTTCTGTGTTTTTCAATGATCTGAATAATTGGCTACTCAGTGCCTCGATAGTCCTTCAAACATTTGTAGCAGATTGTAATCCGATTTTGACAACTCTTTTTAATCCAGGACTAGGCTTAATTTGTGTCTGGGAAACCGGCCCTATAGGTCTGTCTGTGTGTAATAGAGTGATGGATGGCAATGATCATATTTCCCCCACAGATAGCCCTGTTAAGAGAAAACGAGGACGTCCTAAGGGCTCAACCAAGAAGATTGTAGCTGATGGGCCCATGACAGAGACTACTAGCCCCAACCAGAAAAAGCAGAAACAACAGACAGTAGAGGCTCAATCAGAAGCTGGGCCAGTGGACGAGGAAGAACCAGAGGACAACAATGCCCTGGACTGCAAGAAGTGCAACCGTGTGTTCGGCAACAGACGACAGATCATGAAACACATCTGCTTGGTGGACCTCAGAGAGGATGAGGATCAGGAGGACAACGGTATGTGTGAAGTCAACTGTTTTATGTCTGTTTAGAATAGATCGGAATAGAATAGTGCTTTATGGTCCATCTAGGGATACGTCCCAAATGGCATCCTATTCCCTATATAGTTCACTACTTTTTACCAGGGCCCATACACGACATGGCCAAAGGTATGTGGACACCTGCTCATCAGACATCTCATTCCAAAATCATGGGCATTAATATGGAGTTGGTCCCCCCTTTTGCTGGTGTAACAGCCTCCACTCTTCTGAGAAGGCTTTCTACTAGATGTGGTTGGAACATTGCTGGTGTAACAGCCTCCACTCTTCTGGGAAGGCTTTCTACTAGATGTTGTTGGAAC
Source organism: Oncorhynchus gorbuscha (assembly GCF_021184085.1). Classification (NCBI taxonomy): domain Eukaryota; kingdom Metazoa; phylum Chordata; class Actinopteri; order Salmoniformes; family Salmonidae; genus Oncorhynchus; species Oncorhynchus gorbuscha. Next base: position 57,390 of record NW_025746560.1, on the reverse strand, counting down.
ATTGCTGGTGTAACAGCCTCCACTCTTCTGGGAAGGCTTTCTACTAGATGTTGTTGGAACATTGCTGTGGGGACTTGCTTCCATTCAGCCACAAGAGTGAGGTTGGGCGATTAGGCCTGGCTCGCAGTCTGCGTTCCAATTCATCCCAAAGGTGTTCGATGGGGTTGAGGTCAGGGCTTTTTGCAGAATAGTCAAGTTCTTCCACAACGATCTCGACAAACCATTTCTGTATGAACCTCTCTCTGTGTACGTGGGTATTGTCATGCTGAAACAGGAAAGAATCTTCACCAAACTGTTGCCACAAAGTTGGAAGCACAGAATCGTCTAGAATGTCATTGTATACTGTAGCGTTAAGCTTTCCCTTCTCTGGAACTAAGGGGCCTAGCCCAAACCATGAAAAACAGCCCCAGACCATTGTTTCTCCTCCACCAAACTTCACAGTTGACACTATTCATTGGGGCAGGTAGTGTTCTCCTGGCATCCACCAATCCCAGATTCGTCCATCAGACTGCCAGATGGTGAAGCGTGATTCCACTGTTCCAGAGTCCAATGGTGGCGAGCTTTACACCACTCCAGCCGAGGCTTGGCATTGTGCATGGGAATCTTAGGCTTATGTGCGGCTGCTCGGCCATGGAAACCCATTTCATGAAGCTCCCAACGAATAGTTCTTGTGCTGACGTTGCTTCCTGAGGCAGTTTGGAACTCGGTAGTGAGTGTTGCAACAGAGGACAGGCGATTTTTATGCGCTTCAGCACTTGGGGATCCCGTTCTGAGAGCTTGTGTGGCCTACCACTTTGCGCCTGAGCCGTTGTTGCTCCTAGATGTTTCCACTTCCCAATAAAAGCACTTACAGTTGACCGGGGCAGCTCTAGCAGGGCAGAAATTATACAAACTGACTTGTTGGAAAGGTGGCATCCTATGACGGTGCCACGTTGAAAGTCACTGAGTTCATCAGTAAGGCTGCCAATGTCTATCTATGGAGATTGCATGGATTGCATACACACACCTCCCGTCAAGCATTCCACAGGGATGCTACCCCATGTTGACTCCAATGCTTCCCACAGTTGTGTCAAGTTGGCTGGATGTCCTTTGAGTGGTGGACCATCATTGATACACACAGGAAACTGTTGAGCATGAAAAACCCAGCAGCGTTGCAGTTCTTGACACAATCTGGTGCTCCTGGCACCAACTACCATGCCCCATTCAAAGGCACTTAAATCTTTTGTCTTGCCTATTCACCCTCTGAATGGCACACATACAAAATCCATGTCTCTGATTGAAGTGGATTTAGCAAGTGACATCAATAAGGGATCATAGCTTTCACCTGGATTCACCTGGTCAATCAATGTCATGGAAAGAGCTATGTTCACCATCTAAATGTCTATATCTATATGTTCACCATCTAAATGTCTATATCTATACCATATAAATGTCTATATCTATATGTTCACCATCTAAATGTCTATATCTATATGTCTATATCTATATGTTCACCATCTAAATGTCTATATCTATATGTCTATATCTATATGTCTATATCAATATGTTCACCATCTAAATGTCTATATCATCTAAATGTCTATATCTATATGTCTATATCTATATGTCTATATCAATATGTTCACCATCTAAATGTCTATATCTATATGTTCACCATCTATATGTCTATATCAATATGTTCACCATCTAAATGTCTATATATGTTCACCATCTAAATGTCTATATCTATATGTTCACCATCTAAATGTCTATATCTAAATGTTCACCATCTAAATGTCTATATCTATATGTCTATATCAATATGTTCACCATCTAAATGTCTATATCTATATGTCTATATCTATATGTTCACCATCTAAATGTCTATATCTATATGTTCACCATCTAAATGTCTATATCAATATGTTCACCATCTAAATGTCTATATCTATATGTTCACCATCTAAATGTCTATATCTATATGTTCACCATCTAAATGTCTATATCTATATGTCTATATCAATATGTTCACCATCTAAATGTCTATATCTATATGTTCACCATCTAAATGTCTATATCTAAATGTTCACCATCTAAATGTCTATATCTATATGTTCACCATCTAAATGTCTATATCAATATGTTCACCATCTAAATGTCTATATCTATATGTTCACCATCTAAATGTCTATATCTATATGTTCACCATCTAAATGTCTATATCTATATGTTCACCATCTAAATGTCTATATCAATATGTTCACCATCTAAATGTCTATATCTATATGTTCACCATCTAAATGTCTATATCTATATGTTCACCATCTAAATGTCTATATCTAATATGTTCACCATCTAAATGTCTATATCAATATGTTCACCATCTAAATGTCTATATCTATATGTTCACCATCTAAATGTCTATATCTATATGTTCACCATCTAAATGTCTATATCAATATGTTCACCATCTAAATGTCTATATCGATACCATCTAAATGTCTATATCTATATGTTCACCATCTAAATGTCTATATCTATATGTCTATATCAATATGTTCACCATCTAAATGTCTATATCTATATGTCTATAACATCTAAATGTCTATATCTAAATGTTCACCATCTAAATGTCTATATCTATATGTCTATATCAATATGTTCACCATCTAAATGTCTATATCTATATGTTCACCATCTAAATGTCTATATCTAAATGTTCACCATCTAAATGTCTATATCTATATGTTCACCATCTAAATGTCTATATCTATATGTTCACCATCTAAATGTCTATATCTATATGTTCACCATCTAAATGTCTATATCAATATGTTCACCATCTAAATGTCTATATCTATATGTTCACCATCTAAATGTCTATATCTATATGTTCACCATCTAAATGTCTATATCTATATGTTCACCATCTAAATGTCTATATCTATATGTTCACCATCTAAATGTCTATATCTATATGTCTATATCTATATGTTCACCATCTAAATGTCTATATCTATATGTCTATATCTATATGTTCACCATCTAAATGTCTATATATGTTCACCATCTAAATGTCTATATCTAAATGTCTATATCTACCCTCTATGTCTATAACATCTAAATGTCTATATCTAAATGTTCACCATCTAAATGTCTATATCTATATGTCTATATCAATATGTTCACCATCTAAATGTCTATATCAATATGTTCACCATCTAAATGTCTATATCTATATGTTCACCATCTAAATGTCTATATCTAAATGTTCACCATCTAAATGTCTATATCTATATGTTCACCATCTAAATGTCTATATCAATATGTTCACCATCTAAATGTCTATATCTATATGTTCACCATCTAAATGTCTATATCAATATGTTCACCATCTAAATGTCTATATCTATATGTTCACCATCTAAATGTCTATATCTATATGTTCACCATCTAAATGTCTATATCTATATGTCTATATCTATATGTTCACCATCTAAATGTCTATATCTATATGTTCACCATCTAAATGTCTATATATGTTCACCATCTAAATGTCTATATCTAAATGTCTATATCTACCCTCTATGTCTATAACATCTAAATGTCTATATCTATATGTTCACCATCTAAATGTCTATATCAATATGTTCACCATCTAAATGTCTATATCTACCCTCTATGTCTATACCATCTAAATGTCTATATCTATATGTTCACCATCTAAATGTCTATCTGCTCTGTTTTATTGATTGATGCTTCGTCTTCATGATCTCTCCCCACAGACAAAGAGTTTGAGGCTCAACCTGGCGCAGCAGAAGGCAAAGAGGAGGATCGGGAGAGAAGCTCAAAGAGGCCACGGCCACTCCGCTCTGAGAGGGTTTCTCTTGTGAAGGAGCAGGAACCAGCAGGAGGCCCCAAGAACCCCATCATCAGTGTGGTTCTGACCGCTCATGAGGTACTTCCTGGTAAGTTACAACTACATTATCATCAGTGTGGTTCTGACCGCTCATGAGGCACTTCCTGGTAAGTTACAACTACATTATCATCAGTGTGGTTCTGACCGCTCATGAGGCACTTCCTGGTAAGTTACAACTACATTATCATCAGTGTGGTTCTGACCGCTCATGAGGCACTTCCTGGTAAGTTACAACTACATTATCATCAGTGTGGTTCTGACCGCTCATGAGGCACTTCCTGGTAAGTTACAACTACATTATCATCAGTGTGGTTCTGACCGCTCATGAGGCACTTCCTGGTAAGTTACAACTACATTATCATCCGTGTGGTTCTGACCACTCATGAGGCACTTCCTGGTAAGTTACAAGTACATTATCATCCATGTGGTTCTGACCGCTCATGAGGCACTTCCTGGTAAGTTACAACTACATTATCATCCGTGTGGTTCTGACCACTCATGAGGCACTTCCTGGTAAGCTACAACTACATTATCATCAGTGTGGTTCTGACCGCTCATGAGGCACTTCCTGGTAAGTTACAACTACATTATCATCAGTGTGGTTCTGACCGCTCATGAGGCACTTCCTGGTAAGTTACAACTACATTATCATCAGTGTGGTTCTGACCGCTCATGAGGCACTTCCTGGTAAGTTACAACTACATTATCATCCGTGTGGTTCTGACCACTCATGAGGCACTTCCTGGTAAGTTACAACTACATTATCATCAGTGTGGTTCTGACCGCTCATGAGGCACTTCCTGGTAAGTTACAACTACATTATCATCAGTGTGGTTCTGACCGCTCATGAGGCACTTCCTGGTAAGCTACAACTGTATTATGGATGCGCCCCAAATGGCACCCTACTACCTACATGGTGTTATACTTTTGACCAGGGCCCATAGGGAATAGGCTGTCGGGAATAGGCTGTGGGGAATAGGCTGTAGGGAATAGGCTGTGGGGAATAGGCTGTGGGGAATAGGCTGTCGGGAATAGGCTGTAGGAAATAGGCTGTCGGGAATAGGCTGTAGGGAATAGGCTGTAGGGAATAGGCTGTAGGGAATAGGCTGTAGGGAATAGGCTGTCGGGAATAGGCTGTCGGGAATAGGCTGTCGGGAATAGGCTGTCGGGAATAGGCTGTCGGGAATAGGCTGTCGGGAATAGGCTGTAGGGAATAGGCTGTAGGGTGCCATTGAGGATGCACATGGATCAACCAGAGGATCTTCAGATTTTATCCAGAAAATTATAGATTCACAATGTTGCAGTTGGTACATTTTCAGAGTTTTATGTATGAAAAATCAGGAAAGTTTCCAGTCTATGTATTCCCGATGACTTGTCTTTGTACCTAGAGGCTGTATAAACCTTTATCTGTGTGTGTGTCTGTTTATTTAGGTGCGACAAGGATAGTGCCGATCGAGGCCACCCCGGCAGAGCCAGTTACTCCAGCAGACACAGACCCTCAGGAGGCAGGACAGAAGAGAGGATTTCAGGAGTATTCCATACAACAAGCTGCTTATGAAGTACCATTAAAGTCAAACAGGTTACAGACGTTTGGGTTGTTCACCACACAGCAGTTGAACATGAAGAACTCAGACTGTATTGTGCCGTTAATTAACATAATGATGTATTGACTGAACTGAATCAATGTAGTCTACAGTATTATCAAGCATTGGGAAATGTCATAGTCTATATGTAACACTTTAATGGATGTGTCAACAACAGATTTCAGCATTGTTACTGTAGATACAAACATGTTTTTGCTATAGCGCAAATAGAATTTTGGCAAAGTTACTTTGGAAAAAGAGCAACATACAGTAGAACCAAATATGTGTATTGCAACATCCCTCGTTCATACAGAATAGGACAGACCCAGTTGAAGATCTTCACCTGCGAATACTGCAACAAGGTCTTCAAGTTCCGCCACTCGTTGCAGGCCCATCTGCGAACCCACACCAACGAGAAACCCTTCAAGTGCCCACACTGTGACTACGCCAGTGCCATCAAAGCCAACCTCAGCGTTCACTTGCGCAAGCACACGGGAGAGAAGTTCAGCTGTGAACACTGCTCCTTCCAGTGCCTCAGCAAGGGCCACCTCAAGGTGCACGTGGAGAGAGTTCACCACAAGATCAAGCAGCACTGTCTCTTCTGCAAAAAGAAGTACTCTGATGTCAAAAACCTGCTGAAACACATGAGGGAGAGCCACGACCTAGAGGACAAGAAGGTGAAGGACCTCTCTCTCTTTTAGAAATCTATCATATGCCTTTATACTGTCTTTATTATGAGATCTTATTGATGTAGTTATTCATAACATGTATTATTATGAAGGTGAAGGACTCCTACCATGAGTATAGTCTACAGACCAGGGAAGGCAAGAGGCAGCTCCTCTACGACTGCCAGATCTGCGACCGCAAGTTCAAGAACGAGCTGGACCGTGACCGCCACATGATGGTTCACGGTAGCGAGAGGCCGTTCGGCTGCGAGCTGTGTGACCACGGCTGCACCAAGTTTCAGGCTCTCCAGGCTCACGTCCGTAAGCATCCCTTCCTCTACGTGTGTGCCGCCTGCCAGCAGAAGTTTGTCAGCTCCGTGCGGCTGAAGACCCACCTGAAGGAGGCTCACCCAGAGTCAGAGGAGGCGGTTGGGTTCTCAGAGTCCATCAACAGCAGCTTCTGTCTGCTGGAGCCGGGGGACGACATCAAGAGAGAGATGCTGAGACAGGATGAGATCAGGATGGCTGAGGAGCTATCTCTACTCAACGCCCAGCAGGAGGAGGAGGAGGCCTTCACTGGTGACCCCTCAGAGGAACAGGAGGAGGCCTTCACTGGTGACCCCTCAGAGGAACAGGAGGAGGCCCTCACTGGTGACCCCTCAGAGGAACAGGAGGAGGCCTTCACTGGTGACCCCTCAGAGGAACAGGAGGAGGCCCTCACTGGTGACCCCTCAGAGGAACAGGAGGAGGCCCTCACTGGTGACCCCTCAGAGGAACAGGAGGAGGCCCTCGCTGGTGACCCCTCAGAGGAACAGGAGGAGGCCTTCACTGGTGACCCTTCAGAGGAACAGGAGGAGGCCTTCACTTGTGACCCTTCAGAGGAACAGGAGGAGGCCCTCGCTGGTGACCCCTCAGAGGAACAGGAGGAGGAGACCCCTCGCTGGTGACCCCTCAGAGGAGCAGGGTGAGGGAGAGGAACAGGAGGAAGGACTGGGAGAGGAACAGGTGGTCCCTGATCCGGGGCCTGAGGAGACGTGCGTGTTAAATCAACCTGCACAAGAGACTGAGACTCTACAAGACAAAACTGAGCCAATCAGTCCTGAACAAACCCAGACAGCAAGCAAAGGCATGACCCAGGAAGTAATCAGTGAGGAGAGACCTGATAAGACACTGATGGAGGAAGACAAGCCTCATGGGGAGAATAACGTCATTGTGGCTGAACAAGACACTTTGGTAGAAAGGCCTTCAGGCAAGGAGGAGTCAGTGGTGGGCCACCAGCAGCATCCAGAAGAAGACAAAGGTTCTTCATCAACATCACAAGGTCATGTTGAGGAGACTCTCCGGTCTTTGGTTCTGATTCAGGGGGAGGTCATAGGTCAAACAAACGCTTCAGCTGGCCCACAAGGAGAAGATGGCACGACGGAGGAGAGGAGCGCTTTCCAACAGATTCTAGATAAGTTGCAGAAAAGGCAGCTGAACATGGTTGTCTTTGACAGAATCCGAAAAGTATACGGGGACCTGGAATGTGAATACTGTGGTAAGAATATATCACACAAATATATTGACATAGGAAAACATTTTCTAGCAGTATAAGTTGCATTTTTACAAGGGTTTGTAATTTCAGCTATTTCATCATTTCCTATGTGTTGGTAATTCATCTGTAAACCAGCTGTGTTTTTTAAGCCACATGTGTTCTGTTGTTCCCCGTCTAGGAAAGCTCTTCTGGTACCAAGTGCACTACAACATGCATGTGCGTACTCACACAAAAGAGCATCTACATTACTGTACCCAGTGCAGCTATTCGTCCATCACCAAGAACTGTCTGAAGCGACACCTGATCCAGAGACACAGTAACATCCTGCTCCAGTGCCCCATGGAACACTGTCAGTACTGCACACCTGACAAGTACAAGCTGCAGGCCCACCTCAAAACACACTTTGACAATGTGAGTCTGGGGCCCAAATGGAACCCTGCTTTTGACCAGGGCCCATAGGGGTCATTATTACATTGAAATGTCTGTTTGTTGACACTTGTGCACTCTTAACATCATCAATTTAATCCAATATTAAAGGAGAAGAAAAGCTTTGCTTGCCCTGTGTGTGAGGAAACGTTCACTGAAGATAAACTTAAGCATCATATCAAGAGCTTTCATCCAGGTAAGAGCCCAGAACTAAGCCCACTCTTTGGTGTTCTAGTACAACAGCAGAGTGTTAATGATGTTTAAATCCCAAATATCACAGCCATTTCCTGATTGGAGCCAGGCAGGAAGGTAAGTCAGCCTCGTCAGAGCCAGAACGGCCCATAGGGGAGGAGCCTATCCTGTTTCTGAATCTTGAGGCAGCTTTAATGTACATGTACAGCCCCTGGACAGGACGCTGGCTATGTAGGTAAAACCATCTCTTATCTGCAGATACGCCGATGAACACCATCTCCGAGGCGCTTGGGGTGAGGGTGCAGATGAAGGGCTTGATCGGGAAGAGAGCGTCTAAGTGTCCTTACTGTGACAGCTACTTCATGAGGAACGGAGCTGATCTGCAGCAGCACATCTGGGCTCACCAAGGTAGGACAGTCAAACTCATTAGGCTGCGTACCAAATGCCATCCTATTCCCTATAATGAGTTCTACTGTTGGACTCTGAGGTGGCCCGAAGTGGTTTTCTACACATTTTAAAAGGCAATAGAAACTACCACACTTAACTTTTTAGAGGAAAGTTTTGCTTGCAACGAATGTGATATGTGCTTGTCTTATCGCTGTGATGTGTGCTTGCCTTGTCGCTGTGATGTGTGCTTGTCTTATCGCTGTGATGTGTGCTTGTCTTATCGCTGTGATGTGTGCTTGTCTTATCGCTGTGATGTGTGCTTGTCTTGTCGCTGTGATGTGTGCTTGTCTTGTCGCTGTGATGTGTGCTTGTCTTGTCGCTGTGATGTGTGCTTGTCTTGTCGCTGTGATGTGTGCTTGTCTTGTCGCTGTGATGTGTGCTTGTCTTGTCGCTGTGATGTGTGCTTGTCTTATCGCTGTGATGTGTGCTTGTCTTGTCGCTGTGATGTGTGCTTGTCTTATCGCTGTGATGTGTGCTTGTCTTGTCGCTGTGATGTGTGCTTGTCTTATCGCTGTGATGTGTGCTTGTCTTATCGCTGTGATGTGTGCTTGTCTTATCGCTGTGATGTGTGCTTGTTTTACCTACCTTAGTTGAATGCACTGATTATAAATCACTCTGGATTAGAGTCTCTGCTAAATGACTACTGACTGTAAATCACTCTGGATTAGAGTCTCTGCTAAATAACTACTGACTGTAAATCACTCTGGATTAGAGTCTGCTAAATCACTCTGGATTAGAGTGTCTGCTAATTAACTACTGACTGTAAATCACTCTGGATTAGAGTCTCTGCTAAATAACTACTGACTGTAAATCCCTCTGGATTAGAGTCTCTGCTAAATAACTACTGACTGTAAATCCCTCTGGATTAACTCTGCTGACTGTAAATCACTCTGGATTAGAGTCTCTGCTAAATAACTACTGACTGTAAATCCCTCTGGATTAGAGTCTCTGCTAAATGACCAACATGTAAAAGCCACTGTGTCTCTTCTGCTGTAAATCCCTCTGCTCTGCTAATAACTACTGACTGTAAATCCCTCTGGAGCCCTTCAAGTGTTCCCTGTGTGACTACGCCAGCCGCAGTAAGAGCAACCTGAAGGCCCACATGAGCAGACACACCACGGAGAAGAAGCACCTGTGTGACATGTGTGGCAAGAAGTTCAAGTCCAAGGTCACTCTGAAGAGCCACAAGCTGATGCACACAGAGGACGGTGAGAGAGAACCCACAAACGCTTTGAGATCTAGGATGAGTCCCAAATGGTACGCTATTCCCTATATAGTGCACTACTTTAGACCTGGTCAGAGTTCCTGGTCAAAAGTAGTGCACTATATAGGGCTCTGGTCAGAGTTCCTGGTCAAAAGTAGTGCAGTATATAGGGCTCTGGTCAATAGTAGTGCACTATATAGGGCTCTGGTCAAAAGTAGTGCACTATATAGGGCTCTATATAGGGCTCTGGCCAATAGTAGTGCACTATATAGGGCTCTGGTCAATAGTAGTGCACTATATAGGGCTCTGGTCAAAAGTAGTGCACTATATAGGGCTCTATATAGGGCTCTGGCCAATAGTAGTGCACTATATAGGGCTCTGGTCAATAGTAGTGCACTATATAGGGCTCTGGTCAATAGTAGTGCACTATATATGGAATAGGGAGCCATTTGGGATCTAGTTGGGTAGTTAACATTGAAGTATTTTACCTTTGACTGTACTAACCAGCAGGTGAGTCTGTCTCTGTCCCTCCATACTGTAGGGTTAGGTATGTACCTCCATACTGTAGGGTTAGGTATGTCCCTCCATACTGTAGGGTTAGGTATGTCCCTCCATACTGTAGGGTTAGGTATGTCCCTCCATACTGTAGGGTTAGGTATGTCCCTCCATACTGTAGGGTTAGGTATGTACCTACCTCCATACTGTAGGGTTAGGTATGTACCTCCTCCATACTGTAGGGTTAGGTATGTACCTCCATACTATGTACCTCCATACTGTAGGGTTAGGTATGTACCTACCTCCATACTGTAGGGTTAGGTATGTACCTCCATACTGTAGGGTTAGGTATGTCCCTCCATACTGTAGGGTTAGGTATGTCCTACCATACTGTAGGGTTAGGTATGTCCCTCCATACTGTAGGGTTAGGTATGTCCCTCCATACTGTAGGGTTAGGTATGTACCTCCCTCCATACTGTAGGGTTAGGTATGTCCCTCCATACTGTAGGGTTAGGTATGTCCCCCTCCATACTGTAGGGTTAGGTATGTCCCCTCCATACTGTAGGGTTAGGTATGTCCCTCCATACTGTAGGGTTAGGTATGTCCCTCCATACTGTAGGGTTAGGTATGTCCCTCCATACTGTAGGGTTAGGTATGTCCCTCCATACTGTAGGGTTAGGTATGTACCTCCCTCCATACTGTAGGATTAGGTATGTACCTCCATACTGTAGGGTTAGGTATGTACCTCCATACTGTAGGGTTAGGTATGTACCTCCATACTGTAGGGTTAGGTATGTCCCTCCATACTGTAGGGTTAGGTATGTCCCTCCATACTGTAGGGTTAGGTATGTACCTCCATACTGTAGGGTTAGGTATGTACCTCCATACTGTAGGGTTAGGTATGTCCCTCCATACTGTAGGGTTAGGTATGTCCCTCCATACTGTAGGGTTAGGTATGTCCCTCCATACTGTAGGGTTAGGTATGTCCTCTCCATACTGTAGGGTTAGGTATGTACCTCCTCCATACTGTAGGGTTAGGTATGTCCCTCCATACTGTAGGGTTAGGTATGTCCCTCCATACTGTAGGGTTAGGTATGTCCCTCCATACTGTAGGGTTAGGTATGTCCCTCCATACTGTAGGGTTAGGTATGTCCCTCCATACTGTAGGGTTAGGTATGTCCCTCCATACTGTAGGGTTAGGTATGTCCCTCCATAGGGTTAGGTATGTAGGGTTAGGTCCATACTGTAGGGTTAGGTATCCCATACTGTAGGGTTAGGTATGTACCTCCATACTGTAGGGTTAGGTATGTCCCTCCATACTGTAGGGTTAGGTATGTCCCTCCATACTGTAGGGTTAGGTATGTCCTCCATACTGTAGGGTTAGGTATGTCCCTCCATACTGTAGGGTTAGGTATGTACCTCCATACTGTAGGGTTAGGTATGTCCCTCCATACTGTAGGGTTAGGTATGTCCCTCCATACTGTAGGGTTAGGTATGTACCTCCATACTGTAGGGTTAGGTATGTCCCTCCATACTGTAGGGTTAGGTATGTACCTCCATACTGTAGGGTTAGGTATGTACCTCCATACTGTAGGGTTAGGTATGTCCCTCCATACTGTAGGGTTAGGTATGTACCTCCATACTGTAGGGTTAGGTATGTCCCTCCATACTGTAGGGTTAGGTATGTCCCTCCATACTGTAGGGTTAGGTATGTACCTCCATACTGTAGGGTTAGGTATGTCCCTCCATACTGTAGGGTTAGGTATGTCCCTCCATACTGTAGGGTTAGGTCCATACTGTAGTTAGGTATGTACTCCATACTGTAGGGTTAGGTATGTCCCTCCATACTGTAGGGTTAGGTATGTCCCTCCATACTGTAGGGTTAGGTATGTACCTCCATACTGTAGGGTTAGGTATGTCCCTCCATACTGTAGGGTTAGGTATGTACCTCCCTCCATACTGTAGGGTTAGGTATGTACCTCCATACTGTAGGGTTAGGTATGTACCTCCTGTCTCTGTCCCTCCATACTGTAGGGTTAGGTATGTCCCTCCATACTGTAGGGTTAGGTATGTACCTCCATACTGTAGGGTTAGGTATGTCCCTCCATACTGTAGGGTTAGGTATGTACCTCCATACTGTAGGGTTAGGTATGTCCCTCCATACTGTAGGGTTAGGTATGTACCTCCATACTGTAGGGTTAGGTATGTCCCTCCATACTGTAGGGTTAGGTATGTCCCTCCATACTGTAGGGTTAGGTATGTCCCTCCATACTGTAGGGTTAGGTATGTCCCTCCATACTGTAGGGTTAGGTATGTACCTCCATACTGTAGGGTTAGGTATGTCCCTCCATACTGTAGGGTTAGGTATGTACCTGATGAGTATTGTCATCCTGTCTCTGTCCCTCCATACTGTAGGGTTAGGTATGTACCTCCATACTGTAGGGTTAGGTATGTCCCTCCATACTGTAGGGTTAGGTATGTCCCTCCATACTGTAGGGTTAGGTATGTCCTGATGAGTTATTGTCATCCTGTCTCTGTCCCTCCATACTGTAGGGTTAGGTATGTCCCTCCATACTGTAGGGTTAGGTATGTCCCTCCATACTGTAGGGTTAGGTATGTACCTCCATACTGTAGGGTTAGGTATGTCCCTCCATACTGTAGGGTTAGGTATGTCCCTCCATACTGTAGGGTTAGGTATGTACCTCCATACTGTAGGGTTAGGTATGTCATCCATGTAGGGTCTGTCCCCCTCCATACTGTAGGGTTAGGTATGTACCTCCATACTGTAGGGTTAGGGGTTATGTCCCTCCATACTGTAGGGTTAGGTATGTACCTCCATACTGTAGGGTTAGGTATGTCCCTCCATACTGTAGGGTTAGGTATGTCCCTCCATACTGTAGGGTTAGGTATGTCCCTCCATACTGTAGGGTTAGGTATGTCCCTCCATACTGTAGGGTTAGGTATGTCCCTCCATACTGTAGGGTTAGGTATGTCCTCCATACTGTAGGGTTAGGTATGTCCCTCCATACTGTAGGGTTAGGTATGTCCCTCCATACTGTAGGGTTAGGTATGTACCTCCATACTGTAGGGTTAGGTATGTCCTCCATACTGTAGGGTTAGGTATGTCCCTCCATACTGTAGGGTTAGGTATGTACCTCCATACTGTAGGGTTAGGTATGTACCTCCATACTGTAGGATTAGGTATGTACCTCCATACTGTAGGGTTAGGTATGTACCTCCATACTGTAGGGTTAGGTATGTACTCTCCATACTGTAGGGTTAGGTTATGTCCCTCCATACTGTAGGGTTAGGTATGTACCTCCATACTGTAGGGTTAGGTATGTCCCTCCATACTGTAGGGTTAGGTATGTCCCTCCATACTGTAGGGTTAGGTATGTCCTCCATACTGTAGGGTTAGGTATGTCCCTCCATACTGTAGGGTTAGGTATGTCCCTCCATACTGTAGGGTTAGGTATGTCCCTCCATACTGTAGGGTTAGGTATGTCCCTCCATACTGTAGGGTTAGGTATGTACCTCCATACTGTAGGGTTAGGGTACCTCCATACTGTAGGGTTAGGTAGGGTTAGGTACCTCCATACTGTAGGGTTAGGTATGTCCTCCATACTGTAGGGGGTTAGGTATGTCCCTCCATACTGTAGGGTTAGGTATGTACCTCCATACTGTAGGGTTAGGTATGTCCCTCCATACTGTAGGGTTAGGTATGTCCCTCCATACTGTAGGGTTAGGTATGTCCCTCCATACTGTAGGGTTAGGTATGTCCCTCCATACTGTAGGGTTAGGTATGTCCCTCCATACTGTAGGGTTAGGGGTTATGTACCTCCCTCCATACTGTAGGGTTAGGTATGTACCTCCATACTGTAGGGTTAGGTATGTCCCTCCATACTGTAGGGTTAGGTATGTCCCTCCATACTGTAGGGTTAGGTATGTCCCTCCATACTGTAGGGTTAGGTATGTACCTCCATACTGTAGGGTTAGGTATGTCCCTCCATACTGTAGGGTTAGGTATGTACCTCCATACTGTAGGGTTAGGTATGTACCTCCATACTGTAGGGTTAGGTATGTACCTCCATACTGTAGGGTTAGGTATGTACCTCCATACTGTAGGGTTAGGTATGTCCCTCCATACTGTAGGGTTAGGTATGTCCCTCCATACTGTAGGGTTAGGTATGTACCTCCATACTGTAGGGTTAGGTATGTCCCTCCATACTGTAGGGTTAGGTATGTACCTCCCCTCCATACTGTAGGGTTAGGTATGTCCCTCCATACTGTAGGGTTAGGTATGTACCTCCATACTGTAGGGTTAGGTATGTCCTCCATACTGTAGGGTTAGGTATGTACCTCCATACTGTAGGGTTAGGTACCTCCATACTGTAGGGTTAGGTATGTACCTCCATACTGTAGGGTTAGGTATGTACCTCCATACTGTAGGGTTAGGTATGTCCCTCCATACTGTAGGGTTAGGTATGTACCTCCATACTGTAGGGTTAGGTATGTACCTCCATACTGTAGGGTTAGGTATGTACCTCCATACTGTAGGGTTAGGTATGTCCCTCCATACTGTAGGGTTAGGTATGTACCTCCATACTGTAGGGTTAGGTATGTCCCTCCATACTGTAGGGTTAGGTATGTCCCTCCATACTGTAGGGTTAGGTATGTACCTCCATACTGTAGGGTTAGGTATGTCCCTCCACACTGTAGGGTTAGGTATGTACCTCCTCCATACTGTAGGGTTAGGTATGTACCTCCATACTGTAGGGTTAGGTATGTACCTCCTGTCTCTGTCCCTCCATACTGTAGGGTTAGGTATGTCCCTCCATACTGTAGGGTTAGGTATGTACCTCCATACTGTAGGGTTAGGTATGTCCCTCCATACTGTAGGGTTAGGTATGTCCCTCCATACTGTAGGGTTAGGTATGTACCTCCATACTGTAGGGTTAGGTATGTCCCTCCATACTGTAGGGTTAGGTATGTCCCTCCATACTGTAGGGTTAGGTATGTCCCTCCATACTGTAGGGTTAGGTATGTCCCTTCATACTGTAGGGTTAGGTATGTCCCTCCATACTGTAGGGTTAGGTATGTACCTCCATACTGTAGGGTTAGGTATGTCCCTCCATACTGTAGGGTTAGGTATGTACCTGATGAGTATTGTCATCCTGTCTCTGTCCCTCCATACTGTAGGGTTAGGTTAGGTAGTAGGGTTAGGTATGTACCTCCATGTGTAGGGTTAGGTATGTCCCTCCATACTGTAGGGTTAGGTATGTCCCTCCATACCCTGATGAGTATTGTCATCCTGTCTCTGTCCCTCCATACTGTAGGGTTAGGTATGTCCCTCCATACTGTAGGGTTAGGTATGTCCCTCCATACTGTAGGGTTAGGTATGTACCTCCATACTGTAGGGTTAGGTATGTCCCTCCATACTGTAGGGTTAGGTATGTCCCTCATACTGTAGGGTTAGGTATGTACTCCATACTGTAGGGTTAGGTATGTACCTCCATACTGTAGGGTTAGGTATGTCCATACTGTAGGGTTAGGTATGTACCTCCATACTGTAGGGTTAGGTATGTCCCTCCATAATGTAGGGTTAGGTAATGTACCTCCATACTGTAGGGTTAGGTATGTCCCTCCATACTGTAGGGTTAGGTATGTCCCTCCATACTGTAGGGTTAGGTATGTCCCTCCATACTGTAGGGTTAGGTATGTCCCTCCATACTGTAGGGTTAGGTATGTCCCTCCATACTGTAGGGTTATACTGTAGGGTTAGGTATGTCCCTCCATACTGTAGGGTTAGGTATGTCCCTCCATACTGTAGGGTTAGGTATGTCCCTCCATACTGTAGGGTTAGGTATGTCCCTCCATACTGTAGGGTTAGGTATGCTGGGTGTATGTCCCTCCATACTGTAGGGTTAGGTATGTACCTCCATACTGTAGGGTTAGGTATGTACCTCCCATACTGTAGGGTTAGGTATGTACCTCCATACTGTAGGGTTAGGTATGTCCCTCCATACTGTAGGGTTAGGTATGTACCTCCATACTGTAGGGTTAGGTATGTCCCTCCATACTGTAGGGTTAGGTATGTACCCTCCATACTGTAGGGTTAGGTATGTACCTCCATACTGTAGGGTTAGGTATGTACCTCCATACTGTAGGGTTAGGTATGTACCTCCATACTGTAGGGTTAGGTATGTCCCTCCATACAGGTATGTACCTCCATACTGTAGGGTTAGGTATGTACCTCCATACTGTAGGGTTAGGTATGTACCTCCTCCATACTGTAGGGTTAGGTATGTACCTCCCTGTAGGGTTAGGTATCCTCCATACTGTAGGGTTAGGTATGTACCTCCATACTGTAGGGTTAGGTATGTCCCTCCATACTGTAGGGTTAGGTATGTACCTCCATACTGTAGGGTTAGGTATGTCCCTCCATACTGTAGGGTTAGGTATGTCCCTCCATACTGTAGGGTTAGGTATGTCCCTCCATACTGTAGGGTTAGGTATGTCCCTCCATACTGTAGGGTTAGGTATGTCCCTCCATACTGTGGGTTAGGTATGTCCCTCCATACTGTAGGGTTAGGTATGTCCCTCCATACTGTAGGGTTAGGTATGTCCCTCCATACTGTAGGGTTAGGTATGTACCTCCATACTGTAGGGTTAGGTATGTCCTCCATACTGTAGGGTTAGGTATGTCCCTCCATACTGTAGGGTTAGGTATGTACCTCCTCCATACTGTAGGATTAGGTATGTACCTCCATACTGTAGGGTTAGGTATGTACCTCCATGTGTAGGGTTAGGTATGTACCTCCATACTGTAGGGTTAGGTATGTCCCTCCATACTGTAGGGTTAGGTATGTCCCTCCATACTGTAGGGTTAGGTATGTACCTCCATACTGTAGGGTTAGGTATGTACCTCCATACTGTAGGGTTAGGTATGTCCCTCCATACTGTAGGGTTAGGTATGTACCTCCATACTGTAGGGTTAGGTATGTCCCTCCATACTGTAGGGTTAGGTATGTACCTCCCTCCATACTGTAGGGTTAGGTATGTACCTCCCTCCATACTGTAGGGTTAGGTATGTACCTCCATACTGTAGGGTTAGGTATGTACCTCCATACTGTAGGGTTAGGTATGTACCTCCATACTGTAGGGTTAGGTATGTCCCTCCATACTGTAGGGTTAGGTATGTACCTCCATACTGTAGGGTTAGGTATGTCCCTCCATACTGTAGGGTTAGGTATGTACCTCCATACTGTAGGGTTAGGTATGTCCCTCCATACTGTAGGGTTAGGTATGTACCTCCATACTGTAGGGTTAGGTATGTACCTCCATACTGTAGGTATGTCCCTCCATACTGTAGGGTTAGGTATGTACCTCCATACTGTAGGGTTAGGTATGTCCCTCCATACTGTAGGGTTAGGTATGTACCTCCCTCCATACTGTAGGGTTAGGTATGTACCTCCCTCCATACTGTAGGGTTAGGTATGTACCTCCATACTGTAGGGTTAGGTATGTACCTCCATACTGTAGGGTTAGGTATGTACCTCCATACTGTAGGGTTAGGTATGTCCCTCCATACTGTAGGGTTAGGTATGTACCTCCATACTGTAGGGTTAGGTATGTACCTCCATACTGTAGGGTTAGGTATACCTCCATACTGTAGGGTTAGGTATGTACCTCCATACTGTAGGGTTAGGTATGTCCCTCCATACTGTAGGGTTAGGTATGTACCTCCATACTTAGGTATGGGTTAGGTATGTACCTCCATACTGTAGGGTTAGGTATGTCCCTCCATACTGTAGGGTTAGGTATGTACCTCCATACTGTAGGGTTAGGTATGTCCCTCCATACTGTAGGGTTAGGTATGTCCCTCCATACTGTAGGGTTAGGTATGTACCTCCATACTGTAGGGTTAGGTATGTCCCTCCACACTGTATTACTGTACCTCCCTCCATACTGTAGGTTAGGTATGTACCTCCTGTCTCTGTCCCTCCATACTGTAGGGTTAGGTATGTCCCTCCATACTGTAGGGTTAGGTATGTACCCTCCATACTGTAGGGTTAGGTATGTACCTCCATACTGTAGGGTTAGGTATGTCCCTCCATACTGTAGGGTTAGGTATGTACCTCCATACTGTAGGGTTAGGTATGTCCCTCCATACTGTAGGGTTAGGTATGTCCCTCCATACTGTAGGGTTAGGTATGTACCTCCATACTGTAGGGTTAGGTATGTCCCTCCACACTGTAGGGTTAGGTATGTACCTCCCTCCATACTGTAGGGTTAGGTATGTACCTCCTGTCTCTGTCCCTCCATACTGTAGGGTTAGGTATGTCCCTCCATACTGTAGGGTTAGGTATGTACCTCCATACTGTAGGGTTAGGTATGTCCCTCCATACTGTAGGGTTAGGTATGTCCCTCCATACTGTAGGGTTAGGTATGTACCTCCATACTGTAGGGTTAGGTATGTACCTCCATACTGTAGGGTTAGGTATGTCCCTCCATACTGTAGGGTTAGGTATGTCCCTCCATACTGTAGGGTTAGGTATGTCCCTTCATACTGTAGGGTTAGGTATGTCCCTCCATACTGTAGGGTTAGGTATGTACCTCCATACTGTAGGGTTAGGTATGTCCCTCCATACTGTAGGGTTAGGTATGTACCTGATGAGTATTGTCATCCTGTCTCTGTCCCTCCATACTGTAGGGTTAGGTATGTACCTCCATACTGTAGGGTTAGGTATGTCCCTCCATACTGTAGGGTTAGGTATGTCCCTCCATACTGTAGGGTTAGGTATGTACCTGATGAGTATTGTCATCCTGTCTCTGTCCCTCCATACTGTAGGGTTAGGTATGTCCTCCATACTGTAGGGTTAGGTATGTCCCTCCATACTGTAGGGTTAGGTATGTACCTCCATACTGTAGGGTTAGGTATGTCCCCTCCATACTGTAGGGTTAGGTATGTCCCTCCATACTGTAGGGTTAGGTATGTACCTCCATACTGTAGGGTTAGGTATGTACCTCCATACTGTAGGGTTAGGTATGTACCTCCATACTGTAGGGTTAGGTATGTACCTCCATACTGTAGGGTTAGGTATGTACCTCCATACTGTAGGGTTAGGTATGTCCCTCCATACTGTAGGGTTAGGTATGTACCACCTGATGAGTATTGTCATCCTGTCTCTGTCCCTCCATACTGTAGGGTTAGGTATGTCCCTCCATACTGTAGGGTTAGGTATGTCCCTCCATACTGTAGGGTTAGGTATGTCCCTCCATACTGTAGGGTTAGGTATGTCCCTCCATACTGTAGGGTTAGGTATGTACCTCCATACTGTAGGGTTAGGTATGTACCTGATGAGTATTGTCATCCTGTCTCTGTCCCTCCATACTGTAGGGTTAGGTATGTCCCTCCATACTGTAGGGTTAGGTATGTACCTGATGAGTATTGTCATCCTGTCTCTGTCCCTCCATACTGTAGGGTTAGGTATGTCCCTCCATACTGTAGGGTTAGGTATGTCCCTCCATACTGTAGGGTTAGGTATGTCCCTCCATACTGTAGGGTTAGGTATGTACCTCCATACTGTAGGGTTAGGTATGTCCCTCCATACTGTAGGGTTAGGTATGTCCTCCATACTGTAGGGTTAGGTATGTACCTCCATACTGTAGGGTTAGGTATGTACCTCCATACTGTAGGGTTAGGTATGTACCTCCATACTGTAGGGTTAGGTATGTACCTCCATACTGTAGGGTTAGGTATGTACCTCCATACTGTAGGGTTAGGTATGTCCCTCCATACTGTAGGGTTAGGTATGTACCACCTGATGAGTATTGTCATCCTGTCTCTGTCCCTCCATACTGTAGGGTTAGGTATGTCCCTCCATACTGTAGGGTTAGGTATGTACCTGATGAGTATTGTCATCCTGTCTCTGTCCCTCCATACTGTAGGGTTAGGTATGTCCCTCCATACTGTAGGGTTAGGTATGTACCTCCATACTGTAGGGTTAGGTATGTACCACCTGATGAGTATTGTCATCCTGTCTCTGTCCCTCCATACTGTAGGGTTAGGTATGTACCTCCATACTGTAGGGTTAGGTATGTACCTGATGAGTATTGTCATCCTGTCTCTGTCCCTCCATACTGTAGGGTTAGGTATGTACCTGATGAGTATTGTCATCCTGTCTCTGTCCCTCCATACTGTAGGGTTAGGTATGTACCTGATGAGTATTGTCATCCTGTCTCTGTCCCTCCATACTGTAGGGTTAGGTATGTCCCTCCATACTGTAGGGTTAGGTATGTACCTGATGAGTATTGTCATCCTGTCTCTGTCCCTCCATACTGTAGGGTTAGGTATGTACCTGATGAGTATTGTCATCCTGTCTCTGTCCCTCCATACTGTAGGGTTAGGTATGTACCTGATGAGTATTGTCATCCTGTCTCTGTCCCTCCATACTGTAGGGTTAGGTATGTCCCTCCATACTGTAGGGTTAGGTATGTACCTCCATACTGTAGGGTTAGGTATGTCCCTCCATACTGTAGGGTTAGGTATGTCCCTCCATACTGTAGGGTTAGGTATGTACCTCCATACTGTAGGGTTAGGTATGTACCTCCATACTGTAGGGTTAGGTATGTACCTCCATACTGTAGGGTTAGGTATGTCCCTCCATACTGTAGGGTTAGGTATGTACCTCCATACTGTAGGGTTAGGTATGTCCCTCCATACTGTAGGGTTAGGTATGTCCCTCCATACTGTAGGGTTAGGTATGTACCTCCATACTGTAGGGTTAGGTATGTCCCTCCACACTGTAGGGTTAGGTATGTACCTCCCTCCCATACTGTAGGGTTAGGTATGTACCTCCATACTGTAGGGTTAGGTATGTACCTCCTGTCTCTGTCCCTCCATACTGTAGGGTTAGGTATGTCCCTCCATACTGTAGGGTTAGGTATGTACCTCCATACTGTAGGGTTAGGTATGTCCCTCCATACTGTAGGGTTAGGTATGTCCCTCCATACTGTAGGGTTAGGTATGTACCTCCATACTGTAGGGTTAGGTATGTACCTCCATACTGTAGGGTTAGGTATGTCCCTCCATACTGTAGGGTTAGGTATGTCCCTCCATACTGTAGGGTTAGGTATGTCCCTTCATACTGTAGGGTTAGGTATGTCCCTCCATACTGTAGGGTTAGGTATGTACCTCCATACTGTAGGGTTAGGTATGTCCCTCCATACTGTAGGGTTAGGTATGTACCTGATGAGTATTGTCATCCTGTCTCTGTCCCTCCATACTGTAGGGTTAGGTATGTACCTCCATACTGTAGGGTTAGGTATGTACCTGATGAGTATTGTCATCCTGTCTCTGTCCCTCCATACTGTAGGGTTAGGTATGTCCCTCCATACTGTAGGGTTAGGTATGTCCCTCCATACTGTAGGGTTAGGTATGTACCTCCATACTGTAGGGTTAGGTATGTCCCTCCATACTGTAGGGTTAGGTATGTCCCTCCATACTGTAGGGTTAGGTATGTACCTCCATACTGTAGGGTTAGGTATGTACCTCCATACTGTAGGGTTAGGTATGTACCTCCATACTGTAGGGTTAGGTATGTACCTCCATACTGTAGGGTTAGGTATGTACCTCCATACTGTAGGGTTAGGTATGTCCCTCCATACTGTAGGGTTAGGTATGTACCACCTGATGAGTATTGTCATCCTGTCTCTGTCCCTCCATACTGTAGGGTTAGGTATGTCCCTCCATACTGTAGGGTTAGGTATGTCCCTCCATACTGTAGGGTTAGGTATGTCCCTCCATACTGTAGGGTTAGGGTATGTCCCTCCATACTGTAGGGTTAGGTATGTCCCTCCATACTGTAGGGTTAGGTATGTACCTCCATACTGTAGGGTTAGGTATGTACCTGATGAGTATTGTCATCCTGTCTCTGTCCCTCCATACTGTAGGGTTAGGTATGTCCCTCCATACTGTAGGGTTAGGTATGTACCTCCATACTGTAGGGTTAGGTATGTACCACCTGATGAGTATTGTCATCCTGTCTCTGTCCCTCCATACTGTAGGGTTAGGTATGTACCTCCATACTGTAGGGTTAGGTATGTACCTGATGAGTATTGTCATCCTGTCTCTGTCCCTCCATACTGTAGGGTTAGGTATGTACCTGATGAGTATTGTCATCCTGTCTCTGTCCCTCCATACTGTAGGGTTAGGTATGTACCTGATGAGTATTGTCATCCTGTCTCTGTCCCTCCATACTGTAGGGTTAGGTATGTCCCTCCATACTGTAGGGTTAGGTATGTACCTGATGAGTATTGTCATCCTGTCTCTGTCCCTCCATACTGTAGGGTTAGGTATGTATGAGTATTGTCATCCTGTCTCTGTCCCTCCATACTGTAGGGTTAGGTATGTACCTGATGAGTATTGTCATCCTGTCTCTGTCCCTCCATACTGTAGGGTTAGGTATGTCCCTCCATACTGTAGGGTTAGGTATGTACCTCCATACTGTAGGGTTAGGTATGTACCTCCATACTGTAGGGTTAGGTATGTACCTCCATACTGTAGGGTTAGGTATGTACCTCCATACTGTAGGGTTAGGTATGTACCTACCTCCATACTGTAGGGTTAGGTATGTACCTCCATACTGTAGGGTTAGGTATGTCCCTCCATACTGTAGGGTTAGGTATGTACCTCCATACTGTAGGGTTAGGTATGTCCCTCCATACTGTAGGGTTAGGTATGTACCTCCATACTGTAGGGTTAGGTATGTACCTCCATACTGTAGGGTTAGGTATGTCCCTCCATACTGTAGGGTTAGGTATGTACCTCCATACTGTAGGGTTAGGTATGTCCCTCCATACTGTAGGGTTAGGTATGTACCTCCCTCCATACTGTAGGGTTAGGTATGTACCTCCCTCCATACTGTAGGGTTAGGTATGTACCTCCCTCCATACTGTAGGGTTAGGTATGTACCTCCCTCCATACTGTAGGGTTAGGTATGTACCTCCATACTGTAGGGTTAGGTATGTACCTCCATACTGTAGGGTTAGGTATGTCCCTCCATACTGTAGGGTTAGGTATGTACCTCCATACTGTAGGGTTAGGTATGTACCTCCATACTGTAGGGTTAGGTATGTACCTCCATACTGTAGGGTTAGGTATGTACCTCCATACTGTAGGGTTAGGTATGTCCCTCCATACTGTAGGGTTAGGTATGTACCTCAATACTGTAGGGTTAGGTATGTACCTCCATACTGTAGGGTTAGGTATGTACCTCCATACTGTAGGGTTAGGTATGTCCCTCCATACTGTAGGGTTAGGTATGTACCTCCATACTGTAGGGTTAGGTATGTCCCTCCATACTGTAGGGTTAGGTATGTCCCTCCATACTGTAGGGTTAGGTATGTACCTCCATACTGTAGGGTTAGGTATGTCCCTCCACACTGTAGGGTTAGGTATGTACCTCCCTCCATACTGTAGGGTTAGGTATGTCCCTCCATACTGTAGGGTTAGGTATGTACCTCCTGTCTCTGTCCCTCCATATTGTAGGGTTAGGTATGTCCCTCCATACTGTAGGGTTAGGTATGTACCTCCATACTGTAGGGTTAGGTATGTCCCTCCATACTGTAGGGTTAGGTATGTCCCTCCATACTGTAGGGTTAGGTATGTACCTCCATACTGTAGGGTTAGGTATGTACCTCCATACTGTAGGGTTAGGTATGTCCCTCCATACTGTAGGGTTAGGTATGTCCCTCCATACTGTAGGGTTAGGTATGTCCCTTCATACTGTAGGGTTAGGTATGTCCCTCCATACTGTAGGGTTAGGTATGTACCTCCATACTGTAGGGTTAGGTATGTCCCTCCATACTGTAGGGTTAGGTATGTACCTCCATACTGTAGGGTTAGGTATGTTCCTCCATACTGTAGGGTTAGGTATGTCCCTCCATACTGTAGGGTTAGGTATGTACCTCCATACTGTAGGGTTAGGTATGTACCTGATGAGTATTGTCATCCTGTCTCTGTCCCTCCATACTGTAGGGTTAGGTATGTCCCTCCATACTGTAGGGTTAGGTATGTACCTGATGAGTATTGTCATCCTGTCTCTGTCCCTCCATACTGTAGGGTTAGGTATGTCCCTCCATACTGTAGGGTTAGGTATGTCCCTCCATACTGTAGGGTTAGGTATGTACCTGATGAGTATTGTCATCCTGTCTCTGTCCCTCCATACTGTAGGGTTAGGTATGTCCCTCCATACTGTAGGGTTAGGTATGTACCTCCATACTGTAGGGTTAGGTATGTCCCTCCATACTGTAGGGTTAGGTATGTCCCTCCATACTGTAGGGTTAGGTATGTCCCTCAATACTGTAGGGTTAGGTATGTCCCTCCATACTGTAGGGTTAGGTATGTCCCTACATACTGTAGGGTTAGGTATGTCCCTCCATACTGTAGGGTTAGGTATGTACCTGATGAGTATTGTCATCCTGTCTCTGTCCCTCCATACTGTAGGGTTAGGTATGTCTCTCCATACTGTAGGGTTAGGTATGTACCTGATGAGTATTGTCATCCTGTCTCTGTCCCTCCATACTGTAGGGTTAGGTATGTCCCTCCATACTGTAGGGTTAGGTATGTACCTGATGAGTATTGTCATCCTGTCTCTGTCCCTCCATACTGTAGGGTTAGGTATGTCCCTCCATACTGTAGGGTTAGGTATGTCCCTCCATACTGTAGGGTTAGGTATGTACCTCCATACTGTAGGGTTAGGTATGTACCTGATGAGTATTGTCATCCTGTCTCTGTCCCTCCATACTGTAGGGTTAGGTATGTCCCTCCATACTGTAGGGTTAGGTATGTACCTGATGAGTATTGTCATCCTGTCTCTGTCCCTCCATACTGTAGGGTTAGGTATGTCCCTCCATACTGTAGGGTTAGGTATGTCCCTCCACACTGTAGGGTTAGGTATGTACCTCCCTCCATACTGTAGGGTTAGGTATGTACCTCCATACTGTAGGGTTAGGTATGTACCTCCTGTCTCTGTCCCTCCATACTGTAGGGTTAGGTATGTCCCTCCATACTGTAGGGTTAGGTATGTACCTCCATACTGTAGGGTTAGGTATGTCCCTCCATACTGTAGGGTTAGGTATGTCCCTCCATACTGTAGGGTTAGGTATGTACCTCCATACTGTAGGGTTAGGTATGTACCTCCATACTGTAGGGTTAGGTATGTCCCTCCATACTGTAGGGTTAGGTATGTCCCTCCATACTGTAGGGTTAGGTATGTCCCTTCATACTGTAGGGTTAGGTATGTCCCTCCATACTGTAGGGTTAGGTATGTACCTCCATACTGTAGGGTTAGGTATGTCCCTCCATACTGTAGGGTTAGGTATGTACCTGATGAGTATTGTCATCCTGTCTCTGTCCCTCCATACTGTAGGGTTAGGTATGTACCTCCATACTGTAGGGTTAGGTATGTCCCTCCATACTGTAGGGTTAGGTATGTCCCTCCATACTGTAGGGTTAGGTATGTACCTGATGAGTATTGTCATCCTGTCTCTGTCCCTCCATACTGTAGGGTTAGGTATGTCCCTCCATACTGTAGGGTTAGGTATGTCCCTCCATACTGTAGGGTTAGGTATGTACCTCCATACTGTAGGGTTAGGTATGTCCCTCCATACTGTAGGGTTAGGTATGTCCCTCCATACTGTAGGGTTAGGTATGTACCTCCATACTGTAGGGTTAGGTATGTACCTCCATACTGTAGGGTTAGGTATGTACCTCCATACTGTAGGGTTAGGTATGTACCTCCATACTGTAGGGTTAGGTATGTACCTCCATACTGTAGGGTTAGGTATGTCCCTCCATACTGTAGGGTTAGGTATGTACCACCTGATGA
Organism: Oncorhynchus gorbuscha; assembly: GCF_021184085.1. Classification (NCBI taxonomy): domain Eukaryota; kingdom Metazoa; phylum Chordata; class Actinopteri; order Salmoniformes; family Salmonidae; genus Oncorhynchus; species Oncorhynchus gorbuscha. The sequence goes on along the minus strand of NW_025746560.1, from coordinate 31,053 downwards.
GTATTGTCATCCTGTCTCTGTCCCTCCATACTGTAGGGTTAGGTATGTCCCTCCATACTGTAGGGTTAGGTATGTCCCTCCATACTGTAGGGTTAGGTATGTCCCTCCATACTGTAGGGTTAGGTATGTCCCTCCATACTGTAGGGTTAGGTATGTACCTCCATACTGTAGGGTTAGGTATGTCCCTCCATACTGTAGGGTTAGGTATGTCCCTCCATACTGTAGGGTTAGGTATGTACCTCCATACTGTAGGGTTAGGTATGTACCTCCATACTGTAGGGTTAGGTATGTACCTCCATACTGTAGGGTTAGGTATGTACCTCCATACTGTAGGGTTAGGTATGTACCTCCATACTGTAGGGTTAGGTATGTCCCTCCATACTGTAGGGTTAGGTATGTACCACCTGATGAGTATTGTCATCCTGTCTCTGTCCCTCCATACTGTAGGGTTAGGTATGTCCCTCCATACTGTAGGGTTAGGTATGTCCCTCCATACTGTAGGGTTAGGTATGTCCCTCCATACTGTAGGGTTAGGTATGTCCCTCCATACTGTAGGGTTAGGTATGTACCTCCATACTATAGGGTTAGGTATGTACCTGATGAGTATTGTCATCCTGTCTCTGTCCCTCCATACTGTAGGGTTAGGTATGTCCCTCCATACTGTAGGGTTAGGTATGTACCTGATGAGTATTGTCATCCTGTCTCTGTCCCTCCATACTGTAGGGTTAGGTATGTCCCTCCATACTGTAGGGTTAGGTATGTACCTCCATACTGTAGGGTTAGTTATGTACCACCTGATGAGTATTGTCATCCTGTCTCTGTCCCTCCATACTGTAGGGTTAGGTATGTACCTCCATACTGTAGGGTTAGGTATGTACCTGATGAGTATTGTCATCCTGTCTCTGTCCCTCCATACTGTAGGGTTAGGTATGTACCTGATGAGTATTGTCATCCTGTCTCTGTCCCTCCATACTGTAGGGTTAGGTATGTACCTGATGAGTATTGTCATCCTGTCTCTGTCCCTCCATACTGTAGGGTTAGGTATGTCCCTCCATACTGTAGGGTTAGGTATGTACCTGATGAGTATTGTCATCCTGTCTCTGTCCCTCCATACTGTAGGGTTAGGTATGTACCTGATGAGTATTGTCATCCTGTCTCTGTCCCTCCATACTGTAGGGTTAGGTATGTACCTGATGAGTATTGTCATCCTGTCTCTGTCCCTCCATACTGTAGGGTTAGGTATGTCCCTCCATACTGTAGGGTTAGGTATGTCCCTCCATACTGTAGGGTTAGGTATGTACCTCCATACTGTAGGGTTAGGTATGTACCTCCATACTGTAGGGTTAGGTATGTACCTCCATACTGTAGGGTTAGGTATGTCCCTCCATACTGTAGGGTTAGGTATGTACCTCCATACTGTAGGGTTAGGTATGTCCCTCCATACTGTAGGGTTAGGTATGTCCCTCCATACTGTAGGGTTAGGTATGTACCTCCATACTGTAGGGTTAGGTATGTCCCTCCACACTGTAGGGTTAGGTATGTACCTCCCTCCATACTGTAGGGTTAGGTATGTACCTCCATACTGTAGGGTTAGGTATGTACCTCCTGTCTCTGTCCCTCCATACTGTAGGGTTAGGTATGTCCCTCCATACTGTAGGGTTAGGTATGTACCTCCATACTGTAGGGTTAGGTATGTCCCTCCATACTGTAGGGTTAGGTATGTCCCTCCATACTGTAGGGTTAGGTATGTACCTCCATACTGTAGGGTTAGGTATGTACCTCCATACTGTAGGGTTAGGTATGTCCCTCCATACTGTAGGGTTAGGTATGTCCCTCCATACTGTAGGGTTAGGTATGTCCCTTCATACTGTAGGGTTAGGTATGTCCCTCCATACTGTAGGGTTAGGTATGTACCTCCATACTGTAGGGTTAGGTATGTCCCTCCATACTGTAGGGTTAGGTATGTACCTGATGAGTATTGTCATCCTGTCTCTGTCCCTCCATACTGTAGGGTTAGGTATGTACCTCCATACTGTAGGGTTAGGTATGTACCTGATGAGTATTGTCATCCTGTCTCTGTCCCTCCATACTGTAGGGTTAGGTATGTCCCTCCATACTGTAGGGTTAGGTATGTCCCTCCATACTGTAGGGTTAGGTATGTACCTCCATACTGTAGGGTTAGGTATGTCCCTCCATACTGTAGGGTTAGGTATGTCCCTCCATACTGTAGGGTTAGGTATGTACCTCCATACTGTAGGGTTAGGTATGTACCTCCATACTGTAGGGTTAGGTATGTACCTCCATACTGTAGGGTTAGGTATGTACCTCCATACTGTAGGGTTAGGTATGTACCTCCATACTGTAGGGTTAGGTATGTCCCTCCATACTGTAGGGTTAGGTATGTACCACCTGATGAGTATTGTCATCCTGTCTCTGTCCCTCCATACTGTAGGGTTAGGTATGTCCCTCCATACTGTAGGGTTAGGTATGTCCCTCCATACTGTAGGGTTAGGTATGTCCCTCCATACTGTAGGGTTAGGTATGTCCCTCCATACTGTAGGGTTAGGTATGTACCTCCATACTGTAGGGTTAGGTATGTACCTGATGAGTATTGTCATCCTGTCTCTGTCCCTCCATACTGTAGGGTTAGGTATGTCCCTCCATACTGTAGGGTTAGGTATGTACCTCCATACTGTAGGGTTAGGTATGTACCACCTGATGAGTATTGTCATCCTGTCTCTGTCCCTCCATACTGTAGGGTTAGGTATGTACCTCCATACTGTAGGGTTAGGTATGTACCTGATGAGTATTGTCATCCTGTCTCTGTCCCTCCATACTGTAGGGTTAGGTATGTACCTGATGAGTATTGTCATCCTGTCTCTGTCCCTCCATACTGTAGGGTTAGGTATGTACCTGATGAGTATTGTCATCCTGTCTCTGTCCCTCCATACTGTAGGGTTAGGTATGTCCCTCCATACTGTAGGGTTAGGTATGTACCTGATGAGTATTGTCATCCTGTCTCTGTCCCTCCATACTGTAGGGTTAGGTATGTACCTGATGAGTATTGTCATCCTGTCTCTGTCCCTCCATACTGTAGGGTTAGGTATGTACCTGATGAGTATTGTCATCCTGTCTCTGTCCCTCCATACTGTAGGGTTAGGTATGTCCCTCCATACTGTAGGGTTAGGTATGTACCTCCATACTGTAGGGTTAGGTATGTACCTCCATACTGTAGGGTTAGGTATGTACCTCCATACTGTAGGGTTAGGTATGTACCTCCATACTGTAGGGTTAGGTATGTACCTACCTCCATACTGTAGGGTTAGGTATGTACCTACCTCCATACTGTAGGGTTAGGTATGTCCCTCCATACTGTAGGGTTAGGTATGTACCTCCATACTGTAGGGTTAGGTATGTCCCTCCATACTGTAGGGTTAGGTATGTACCTCCATACTGTAGGGTTAGGTATGTACCTCCATACTGTAGGGTTAGGTATGTCCCTCCATACTGTAGGGTTAGGTATGTACCTCCATACTGTAGGGTTAGGTATGTCCTCCATACTGTAGGGTTAGGTATGTACCTCCTCCATACTGTAGGGTTAGGTATGTACCTCCCTCCATACTGTAGGGTTAGGTATGTACCTCCATACTGTAGGGTTAGGTATGTACCTCCATACTGTAGGGTTAGGTATGTACCTCCATACTGTAGGGTTAGGTATGTCCCTCCATACTGTAGGGTTAGGTATGTACCTCCATACTGTAGGGTTAGGTATGTACCTCCATACTGTAGGGTTAGGTATGTACCTCCATACTGTAGGGTTAGGTATGTACCTCCATACTGTAGGGTTAGGTATGTCCCTCCATACTGTAGGGTTAGGTATGTACCTCCATACTGTAGGGTTAGGTATGTACCTCCATACTGTAGGGTTAGGTATGTCCTCCATACTGTAGGGTTAGGTATGTCCCTCCATACTGTAGGGTTAGGTATGTACCTCCATACTGTAGGGTTAGGTATGTCCCTCCATACTGTAGGGTTAGGTATGTCCCTCCATACTGTAGGGTTAGGTATGTCCCTCCATACTGTAGGGTTAGGTATGTCCCTCCATACTGTAGGGTTAGGTATGTACCTCCCTCCATACTGTAGGGTTAGGTATGTCCCTCCATACTGTAGGGTTAGGTATGTACCTCCTGTCTCTGTCCCTCCATACTGTAGGGTTAGGTATGTCCCTCCATACTGTAGGGTTAGGTATGTACCTCCATACTGTAGGGTTAGGTATGTCCCTCCATACTGTAGGGTTAGGTATGTCCCTCCATACTGTAGGGTTAGGTATGTCCTCCATACTGTAGGGTTAGGTATGTACCTCCATACTGTAGGGTTAGGTATGTCCCTCCATACTGTAGGGTTAGGTATGTCCCTCCATACTGTAGGGTTAGGTATGTCCCTCATACTGTAGGGTTAGGTATGTCCCTCCATACTGTAGGGTTAGGTATGTACCTCCATACTGTAGGGTTAGGTATGTCCCTCCATACTGTAGGGTTAGGTATGTCCCTCCATACTGTAGGGTTAGGTATGTACCTCCATACTGTAGGGTTAGGTATGTCCCTCCATACTGTAGGGTTAGGTATGTCCCTCCATACTGTAGGGTTAGGTATGTACCTGATGAGTATTGTCATCCTGTCTCTGTCCCTCCATACTGTAGGGTTAGGTATGTCCCTCCATACTGTAGGGTTAGGTATGTCCCCATGATGAGTATTGTCATCCTGTCTCTGTCCCTCCATACTGTAGGGTTAGGTATGTCCCTCCATACTGTAGGGTTAGGTATGTCCCTCCATACTGTAGGGTTAGGTATGTACCTGATGAGTATTGTCATCCTGTCTCTGTCCCTCCATACTGTAGGGTTAGGTATGTCCCTCCATACTGTAGGGTTAGGTATGTCCCTCCATACTGTAGGGTTAGGTATGTCCTCCATACTGTAGGGTTAGGTATGTCCCTCCATACTGTAGGGTTAGGTATGTCCCTCCATACTGTAGGGTTAGGTATGTCCTCCATACTGTAGGGTTAGGTATGTCCCTCCATACTGTAGGGTTAGGTATGTCCCTCCATACTGTAGGGTTAGGTATGTACCTGATGAGTATTGTCATCCTGTCTCTGTCCCTCCATACTGTAGGGTTAGGTATGTCCCTCCATACTGTAGGGTTAGGTATGTACCTGATGAGTATTGTCATCCTGTCTCTGTCCCTCCATACTGTAGGGTTAGGTATGTCCCTCCATACTGTAGGGTTAGGTATGTACCTGATGAGTATTGTCATCCTGTCTCTGTCCCTCCATACTGTAGGGTTAGGTATGTCCCCCTGATGAGTTAGGTATGTCCCTCCATACTGTAGGGTTAGGTATGTCCTCCATACTGTAGGGTTAGGTATGTACCCCTCCATACTGTAGGGTTAGGTATGTACCTGATGAGTATTGTCATCCTGTCTCTGTCCCTCCATACTGTAGGGTTAGTACAGAGTATGATTACCTCACAGAAACCTCTATGTACCTCCATACTGTAGGGTTAGGTATGTCCCTCCATACTGTAGGGTTAGGTATGTCCCTCCATACTGTAGGGTTAGGTATGTCCCTCCATACTGTAGGGTTAGGTATGTACCTGATGAGTATTGTCATCCTGTCTCTGTCCCTCCATACTGTAGGCAAGCAGTTCCAGTGTACAGAGTGTGATTACAGCGCTGCACAGAAACCTCTACTGGTACGACACATGGAGCAGCACGCCTCTTTCAAGGTAAACAGAAGAGGGCCGTCTCTCTATATAAAGCTTTTATAATACAGTCACTAGCATCAACGTATCAACACCAGCCTCTAACAGGTTCAACTTCCACTACCATTAAGTACATTTGGACAGCTTAAGGGAGCAGCACAATGTTCCCTCAGAAAAAAAGGACCCTTTCTAGTCTTCATTATTGAAGCCCATTGAAATGTGTTTTCCACAGCCCTACCGCTGCGGCCACTGTCACTACTCCTGTAACATAGCAGTCTCATACACCCTGACCCTGTAGCAGGGCCTGGGCCAGAGGCTGTGGAACAGCAAGGTGAGTCTGAAGAGACATTACAGCAAGAAGCACCCCAACCAGGAGTACTGTAACGCAGGGCCTGGGCCAGCCACCTCTGAGGCTGTGGAACAGCAAGGTGAGTCGCTCAGCAGAGACACACCGATCTCTGTGTCTCATACTGTACCAACCAGGAGTACTGTAACGCAGGGCCTGGGCCAGCCACCTCTGAGGCTGTGGAACAGCAAGGTGAGTCGCTCAGCAGAGACACACTGATCTCTGTGTCTCATACTGTACCAACCAGGAGTACTGTAACGCAGGGCCTGGGCCAGCCACCTCTGAGGCTGTGGAACAGCAAGGTGAGTCGCCAGCAGAGACACACTGATCTCTGTGTCTCATACTGTACCAACCAGGAGTACTGTAACGCAGGGCCTGGGCCAGCCACCTCTGAGGCTGTGGAACAGCAAGGTGAGTCGCTCAGCAGAGACACACTTAGCAGACGCTCTTATCCAGAAAGACTTAGTCAATGTATTCAACTAAGTTTAATAGGGAAAAACAAGTATTGTTGTCTCTACCTTCTTGCCCATTGTGCTGTTGTCTGTGCCCAATAATGTTTGTACCATGTTTTGTGTTGCTACCATGCTGTTTGGTCATGTGTTGCTGCCTTGCTATGTTGTTGTCTTAGGTCTCTCTTTATGTCGTGGTGTGTTTTGTCCTATATATATATATATATATATATATATATATATGTATATATACACACTGCTCAAAAAAATAAAGGGAACACTTAAACAACACAATGTAACTCCAAGTCAATCACACTTCTGTGAAATCAAACTGTCCACTTAGGAAGCAACACTGATTGACAATAAATTTCACATGCTGTTGTGCAAATGGAATAGACAACATGTGGAAATTATAGGCATTTAGCAAGACACCCCCAATAAAGGAGTGGTTCTGCAGGTGGTGACCACAGACCACTTCTCAGTTCCTATTCTTCCTGACTGATGTTTTTGGTCACTTCTGAATGCTGGCGGTGCTTTCACTCTAGTGGTAGTATGAGACGGAGTCTACAACCCACACAACTGGCTCAGGTAGTGCAGCTCATCCAGGATGGCACAGGTAGTGCAGCTCATCCAGGATGGCACATCAATACGAGCTGTGGCAAGAAGGTTTGCTGTGTCTGTCAGCGTAGTGTCCAGGAGGAGCACTGCCAGAGCTCTGCATAATGACCTCCAGCAGGCCACAAATGTGCATGTGTCTGCTTAAACGGTCAGAAACAGACTCCATGAGGGTGGTATGAGGGCCCGACGTCCACAGGTGGGGGTTGTGCTTCCAGCCCAACACCGTGCAGGATGTTTGGCATTTGCCAGAGAACACCAAGATTGGCACCCTGTGCTCTTCACAGATGAAAGCAGGTTCACACTGAACACGTGACAGTCTGGAGACGCCGTGGAGAACATTCTGCTGCCTGCAACATCCTCCAGCATGACCGGTTTGGCGGTGGGTCAGTCATGGTGTGGGGTGGCATTTCTTTGGGGGGCCGCACAGCCCTCCATGTGCTCGCCAGAGGTAGCTTGACTGCCATTAGGTACCGAGATGAGATCCTCTGACCCCTTGTGAGACCATATGCTGGTGCGGTTGGCCCTGGGTTCCTCCTAATGCAAGACAATGCTAGACCTCATGTGGCTGGAGTGTGTCAGCAGTTCCTGCAAGAGGAAGGCATTGATGCTATGGACTGGCCCGCCCATTCCCCAGACCTGAATCCATTTGAGCAGTCTTTACTCAGTAGAACAGAGGACCTGGAATCAGTCTTTACTCAGTAGAACAGAGGACCTGGAATCAGTCTTTACTCAGTAGAACAGAGGACCTGGAATCAGTCTTTACTCAGTAGAACAGAGGACCTGGAATCAGTCTTTACTCAGTAGAACAGAGGACCTGGAATCAGTCTTTACTCAGTAGAACAGAGGACCTGGAATCAGTCTTTACTCAGTAGAACAGAGGACCTGGAATCAGTCTTTACTCAGTAGAACAGAGGACCTGGAATCAGTCTTTACTCAGTAGAACAGAGGACCTGGAATCAGTCTTTACTCAGTAGAACAGAGGACCTGGAATCAGTCTTTACTCAGTAGAACAGAGGACCTGGAATCAGTCTTTACTCAGTAGAACAGAGGACCTGGAATCAGTCTTTACTCAGAAAACAGAGGACTCTGGAATCAGTCTTTAAAGTGTCCTGTATCTCTAGGTGGAGTGAAGTGTCCTATAACTCTAGGTGGAGTGAAGTGTCCTATATCTCTAGGTGGAGTGAAGTGTCCTATATCTCTAGGTAGAGTGAAGTGTCCTGTGTGTGACTGTCCTATATCTCTAGGTGGAGTGAAGTGTCCCGTTTGAGACTGTCCTATATCTCTAGGTGGAGTGAAGTGTCCTATATCTCTAGGTGGAGTGAAGTGTCCTATATCTCTAGGTAGAGTGAAGTGTCCTGTGTGTGACTGTCCTATATCTCTAGGTGGAGTGAAGTGTCCCGTATGTCTCTAGGTGGAGTGAAGTGTCCCGTTTGAGACTCTCTCTAGGTGGAGTGAAGTGTCCTATATCTCTAGGTAGAGTGAAGTGTCCTATATCTCTAGGTAGAGTGAAGTGTCCTGTATCTCTAGGTAGAGTGAAGTGTCCCGTGTGAGACTGTCCTGTATCTCTAGGTGGAGTGAAGTGTCCTGTGTGTGACTGTCCTACAGTGCCTTGCTAGGTTGAACTTTGCAAACTTTTGCCACATTTCAGGCTTCAAAACATAAAGATATAAAACTGTATTTTTGTGAAGAATCAACAACAAGTGGGACACAATCATGAAGTGGAACGACATTTATTGGATATTTCAAACTTTTTAAACAAATCAAAAACTGAAAAATTGGGCGTGCAAAATTATTCAGCCCATGTCATTCCACTTCATGATTGTGTCCCACTTGTTGTTGATTCTTGTTGATTCTTCACAAAAAAATACAGTTTTATATCTTTGTTTGAAGCCTGAAATGTGGCAAAAGGTCGAAGTTCAAGGGGGCCGAATACTTTCGCAAGGCAAATCAAATCACTGTATATCTCTAGGTGGAGTGAAGTGTCCTGTATCTCTAGGTAGAGTGAAGTGTCCTGTGTGTGACTGTCCTTATCTCTAGGTGGACTGTCCTGTGTGTGACTATGTCCTATATCTCTAGGTGGAGTGAAGTGTCCTGTGTGTGACTATGTCCTATATCTCTAGGTGGATAAGTGTCCTGTATCTCTAGGTATAGTGAAGTGTCCTGATGGTGACTATGTCCTATATCTCTAGGTGGTAGTGAAGTGTCCTGTGTGTGACTATGTCCTAATCTCTAGGTGGCAGTTAAAGTGTCCTGTGTGTGACTATGTCCTATATCTCTAGGTGGAGTCGAAGTGTCCTGTGTGTGACTATGTCCTATATCTCTATGGAGATGAAGTGTCCTGTGTGTGACTATGTCCTATAAGGTGGCATTGAAGTGTCCTGTGTGTGACTATGTCCTATATCTCTAGGTGGACAAGTTCCTGTTTGACTATGTCCTTATTCTATGGTGGAGTGAAGTGTCCTGTGTCAATGACTATGTCCTATATCTCTAGGTGGAAATGTCCTGTGTGTGACTATGTCCTAATCTCTGAGGTTGAGATGAAGTGTCCTGTGTTGACTATGTCCTATATCTCTAGGTGGAGTGATGTCCTGTGTGTGACTATGTCCTATGTCTCTAGGTGGAGTGAAGTGTCCTGTGGTGTGACTATGTCCTATATCTTTAGGTGGAGTGATGTGTGTGTGACTGTCCTATATCTCTAGGTGGAGTTGTCCTGTGTGTGACTATGTCCTATATCTCTGGTGGAGTTCCTGTGTGTGACAATATCTCTAGGTGGTGATAAGTGTCCTGTGTGTGACTATGTCCTATATCTCTAGGTGGAGTGATGTCCTGTGTGTGACTATGTCCTATCTCTAGGTGGAGTGAAGTGTCCTGTGTGTGACTATGATAGCTCTAGGTGAGTGAAGTGTCCTGTGTGTGACTATGTCCTATATCTCTAGGTGGAGTGAAGTTCAGTTTGTGACTATGTCCTATATCTCTAGGTGGAACTGAAGTGTCCTGTGTGTGACTATGTCCATATCTCTAGGTGGAGTGTGTCCTGTGTGTGACTATGTCCTATATCTCTAGGTGGAGTGAAGTGTCCTGTGTGTACTTGTCCTGATATCTCTAGGTGGAGTGAAGTGTCCTGTGTGTGACTATGTCCTATATCTCTAGGTGGAATCAAGTGTCCTGTGTGTGACTATGTCCTATATCTCTAGGTGGAGTGAAGTGTCCTGTGTGTGACTATGTCCTATATCTCTAGGTGGAGTGAAGTGTCCTGTGTGTGACTATGTCCTATATCTCTAGGTGGAGTGAAGTGTCCTGTGTGTGACTATGTCCTATATCTCTAGGTGGAGTGAAGTGTCCTGTGTGTGACTATGTGTACGGTACCAAGTGGGAGATGAACAGACACCTGAAGAACAAGCATGGCCTCAAAGTGATTCAGAGTGATGTGCTTGGTCTCAACCAATGGGAGGTAAGGTTTCATACTCTCATATATATATATATATATATATGGTCAATATTAAGATGTTTTTCTATGTCTAGACACCGTGTTGTGTGTGTGTGTTCTGAGGTGGTGGAACAGTCGGTGGAGGAGCCCCTTACCCAGTACCTCCACATCACTGAGACAGAGGACCCTCAGGGGACCGAAGCTGCCGTGTCGGCCCTCCAGGATCTCAGGTTCACAGAGAACGGTTAGGACAAGTTAGCCTGATCCCAGATCTGTTTGTACTCTTGTCAAGCCACATACAACAGAGTGACAAAGAGGTGACATATCCTTGGTGTCCCTCACTGTGTTTAATGTATTGGAATGCTCTGCTTAGGGGTGGTGGCGACCACCACAGAAGGGCTGGATCCCACAGCGGTTAACATCCTGCAGCAGATCATTGAGCTGGGGGCAGAGTCTAATGATGCCACAGCAGCCTCCATGGTGGCCATGGTCCCTGGCAGAGTGACTGTGGTGGAGCAGGTAAGAGCAGTGTCAAAAGTAGTGCACTATAAAAGGGAATAGGGTGCCAATAGTGCACTACTTTTGACCAGGGCCCTCTGGTCAAACTTAGTGCACTATAAAAGGGAATATGGTGTTAGGGCCCTTGTCAATAGGGAACATGTTGCCATTTAGGACATTCCAATCCTCTTTCCAACATCTTCCAGGTGGCTGAGGAGGAGGAGCAGGGGAGCCACACTGTGATGATCCAGGACCCCTTCCAGCAGGCAGCCTCCATGGGGCTGGGTGAGGAGCACCATCTGGTGGTGTCGTCTGATGATGTGGAGGGCATGGAGACGGTCACCGTGTACACTCAGGGAGAGGACGCCTCCCAGTTCATCGTCTATGTCCAAGAGGCTGTGCAGACCGAGGAGCATACTGTGGAATCTATCTGAGCAGGACAGAGCGTTGGTGCAGGCATGGAGGAGCAGTCAACAGTTTCATCCCGGGTCATTCAGTAGGTGGAAGACATTTTTAACACGGGGAGATATTACCTGAACTTGTCCAATTAGAACACAGATGTATTGTTCCGTTGCTAGACATTTTTCTACAGTGTGTCCTAATGAACTCCACCCTGGCTTGCTCTATGAAACCCACAACCAATCTCCAATGGCTTTGATTGGAATAACATAGTGGCTTGAAATGTATCATTTCATCGCTTATGCCTTTTCTCCGTGATTAGCATATCCTTACGTTAATTCAACTTAATATATCAAAAGGTTTTTCTTAGAAAACAAGAATTTGGAATGTACTTTTTATACAAGTGTATAATTCAAATATTCCTGGCGTGATTCAATCTGTAACGCTGTGGACAATGAGCCTTTGTTACCGCGTTCACAGAGATCACATTCAAGGCAAACGCCTTAAATCGGAAATGACCTTTTAAAATATCAAGAGCCTTTTCAGATTGCGTCTCGGCCTTTTACTTAACTTACAACATAGTTGCAGTTTCCGCATGATGTGCCTTTAATGTTTACAACGGATCATTTACAGGACTGGATTGGTGATCATGTTTTTCTATATACACCCCCCCACCCCAATCCTGTTGACTAATATTTCTACACCTATTGGAATGGTAGTCCATGAACAATTAAACATATCATGACAAACTCAATACCTTGAAAGTGTTTATTGACGTGAACAATTCACCCATGTCTGATCTCTGGTGTAAAACTACCAAAACACACATGTAAGGAGAAGGGATCTCCAGTACACTGGGCATTCATGGTGCCTTCCCAATGCTCCTCGGAAGTGACAAATACAAGGTTCCGACGGCGAAACAAACCACTTGGAACGACTCTCCCAAGTTGGACTTCCGAATAGGAAAGTCTGATGGAGATGATAACCAGGATTACAAGTTGTGATGTTTCGTCACTGACATTTCACCTTTTCAACTAAGGATCTAGGACTTCCTGCTCTCCTCAGCCATGAGTTCTCGGACCTGGTCGTCTTCCTGGCTGAATGCCCGGCCGTCGTCCTCCTCCCTCTCCTGACCCTGGCTGTGCCTGGACAGAAGGTACTCCTTAGGAGTGATGTCATCATCAACGGGCCGTTTAGACTTCTTCTTCTTCTCCATTATCTTCTGCTTCCTGTACTCTGCCAGCACCTCCAGCTGCTGCATTGTGAGCTCTGGTGCCAGGGTGTTTGAGGTAGTGTCTTTGACCCTCAGTTTGTAGTCCAGGATCTGTTTGTTGAGAGCGTCGTGGTCAACCCCGAACAGCACAGGTTTTTTAGATGTGGTGGACTGTCCTGATTCCACTACATGTAGTTGTTCTCTGGAAGAAATTAGATGTATTAAGTCAACTTCAAAAATTCACTTGACTGTATTTACTATTTGAGCCCCAGTCATCAGACTTTCTCACCCCAGACCATCTTCAGGACCAAAGTCAGCCATCTTGAGTAGGTTTTCAACCTAACAGCACAGTCCACAAGCACAAAGTCCATCAGCACAGTTTGTCATAAAATGTTGAATATTGTTTGTGTTCTAATGAATATGAAATGCCAATTACCTCAGACATGGCTGCATACTGTTTATCCTTTATGAAAACCAAAGGAGGGACACCACCAAGGGTTTGATGAGCCATAATGAGGTACCTGTTAACAACAGAACAGCACAGGGGTTCTCTCTAACAACATCCTGAAACATCCTAGCCCGAGTGTCAGTCTCCGTGTGCTATCCTTCCAACTCTTTGACATGGACCGTTGGCAAGAACACATAGATCTGGAACCAGGCTAGAAACAATCACCACAGAAAGAGAAGAGTACTGCTATTTTCCTGAGAGAGTGCTTACCTTATACGAGGGCTGCTCTTGTCCAGTGCTTGCTGAATCTGGTCATCCCTCTCTGACACACCACTGGTTTTCCAATAGACCCGGCAACTAGAGAAGTCTGCAGGCAGTGACACCTGATGTGACACACGCGCAATATTAGAAAAACTCAAAATGGAAGGACTTTGCATTTTGGCGCCTTCCATGCAGTGCTGAGAGGGATAGAATGTACACAATACTAGCACCAATTTTATGAAGCTACCTTGCATTACCAAAATGTCATTGAATATTTCAGTCCAAGCTGAAGTACTTCCTAGCCTAGTCCCAGATCGGCAAGTGATCAATGCTGTCATTGTCCAGCCAAACATGACAATGAGTGACAGGGAGTTGTGGCATGATTGCAAACACACCGGCACGGTTATTCCTACCCTTGAGATGTCCACACTGTAGCTGTAGACCTCATAGTTGACTTCGGGGGAGCTCAGTAGATCAGTGATGGCCTTGTACAGGATGGAGTTGAGGACTCTGGTGCGCATGTTGTCCTCTTGGCTTCGTTTCTTAGGTGGCTTCAGAGCACTGAACTGATTGGACGGTGGCCCCTGTTAGAATTACACAAAGGTTAAGGTGTGAAACCGGATACATCAAGCCTGAGTGCCAGTCTGTTTCTACTGTCTTGACAACTCCTATGGAATTGTTATGCCAATGACAACAGATCAGGGACCAGGCTGAGAATAAGCATAATTACAATCTAAATCATGACATGAGACTGTGTACCAACCTGGGGTGGTGTTTCATACCAGAGCTTCTTCCTGTTGAAGACATGCAATGAAGAAAACGTTACTCAAGTCATAGCAGAAGAGGAGCCTGGTACCTGATCCGTTTGTGCTCATGCTAACAACTTGTTATTGTCGAGCCAAACATGCTTGGCGTGAACAAGGATTTGACATAGCAAGGCTAGCAAGACATGATGAATCAAATCAGACAACTCAGGGCTTGCTACCAAAACGTCAAAACCATAACGTTCTCTTACTTTGTTTTGTTGACAAACTTCCTCAACAGGTTTTTACCAGCACACTTGGAAGAAGTGTGAAAATCTCTTCTGTCATGACAAACTGATGAGACGGAACGGCGCTCGCGGTTCAAATGATGCTGAGGATCAAGTTCGACACTGCCGCTGGTCCGGTTCATCATAGCCACACAACTGCTCGCGTAATGCTGAAGAACCAGACATTGTTTTACTCTTGAGTATGATTTAATTCCAAACATAATTCATATGCTACTCAAACCTTTTTTTTTTAAATGCTAGTGATTTTCTTCGGTCGCACACCAGCTACCTAGCATATAAACATCACTCTGCACAACTAGTAATGTCTGTCTGAAGAATGGGTTAAGGCAGAAGCAATCGTTGTCAAAGCGACTTCTTTTTGGGTATTGTGGCAAACAAATGTAATAGGTGTAGGCCGCCACCTACTGTATTGGCTGTGTATCCGCCTACTATTCTGTAGTATGTATTCAATACACTTTGTGAAACAATTACCCTACCAACTAACCCTGCACCCATTAAAACCTCACCACTACTTTAAACCTACTCCAGGCCATCTAAACCTACTCCAGGCCAGCAGCCTGGGACACTATCGTTCAAAATATCTTGTAACTCTACTGCAGTAAAATGCCTGTACACCCAATGTCAGCTAGAAATCATCAATTGTGGATTTATACCACAGATAAGGTTAGATAATATTAATTCAAATTGTTAATACAATTTTTATAAATCTACTAGTAGACTTGTTGGGTGTATTTCAAGCCAGGACATACTATATTTATTTCATTTTAATCCACATGCCAAACCCAATAAAGAAACAAACTAACATTTTTACAAATATGGTAATTTATGTGCAAAACGAAAACACAGATCAACGAGGTCATCTCTAGAAAAGAAGAAAAACACACATCCTTTAATTTAACACACCATGAAAACTTCTATAGGAGAACCGAGGCACTTGTACTATGCATCTTGAATGTCACTTTATTATATACTACAGCATATTATGCTAATAAACTGCTTTAGTTTTTGAGCCAAATAGTGCGTGTTTACAAGCTGCCCAGGCTGTGAAGTTATACTGTACATATAGTTATCAATGACATGAGATTTCAAATAAATATTGTATGTGTCCACACGTTCTTGGGTATATTAACAGATCGTATAAAATATCTACACACGTTTCAATTCTACTAAACACTCTTTACAATTGTACAAAAACAAATTGGTCCACACTGTCTTTTTTTTTTGTCAAAATGGGTACAGGTATAAACTCAAGTGTTAATTGACAAAATACTAGTTAAGACTTTTTTTCCCCATGACCTCAAAAGGGACATCTAATTCTCATGACTCTTTCTCGTCTTTAAATGTTGTCTCGATGACATCGTTTCCTTTAAAATTCCCTTTTTATAATAAGAAAATAATGACAAGGGCTATCACCGTTTCTTTCTATACATCCTAAATATATCTTCTAGATAAACACAGCTTGCAATTTGGTTCATATATTTCCTTGTTTGTTTGTTTGTTTGTTTGTTTGCACACTTGACTCACTTTGAATGCATTCTGACTGCAGAATGACTGTGCGTACAGTGAGTTAGACATCTACGTTCCCTGGCTCAGCCTTCTTTTCAGGTTCAATCTCTGGAACAACAAGGTCGTGCTTCAGCTTGCTCAGCTCAGTCCAGTTAAACCCCATCAGAACCTTAGTCTTCTTCTGTCGGAGTGCTTTCATACACCGGCTGCGCTTCGCCCCGAACAGAGACGCCACATCAGTCCTCTGGAACCACAGACGGCCCGCCAGGGCCTCCATCTCTTTCCTAGACAGGTAGGGCCTCTGGTGGAAGTATCTGGTGAGGAACTCCTTTCTATCCTGGAAGGGAAGCATCTCCATTCCTGTGGGATCCAGCACCAGGGACACAGTGGGGTCAAATGTAAAAGCACCAGGTTTGGATTTGTGCCCCACCTGCTGCTTGGTGGCCCCCCCTGTCGCTTCCCTAGACCTACTCGGTCTGCTCTGATCCAGGGCAGCGGCCGGCACGCCACCGTTGATTGTCTGGGCATTTGGATCAGGGTTGATCAATCTCTCTGCATCCTTGGCTGCCTTGGGGGCACACCTGCAGCGCTGGACGTGTATGGAGATGGTTTTGGAAGTGGACTTGTCTGTGTACACCCCCAGGCAGTATACACACTTGAAGGCTGGGGCCTTCAGTATGGCATGTATGGTGGGTACAATGTGATGCTTTGTCTTCAGATGGAGCTCGTAATCCTCCCCGTTCTGAGGCTTCTCTGGACAGAAGGGACAACCGTCTTTTGCTAGGTTTTGATATGCTGACTTGATGGACTCTCGTCTCAGCTTCAGATAGATCCGGTCTTTAGTCGATGTGACCAGAACCACGTTTAGCTCCTTGTCTGCAAGCAGGTCTTTAGGGACAGTTGCACTCATGTCAAAAAAGGGAAACAAAAGGCCCCCCTGGGGATTGATTCCCAGGCGATATTTCTCTTTGAGGACGTCACAGTTGGCTTTGTCTGAGAGCTTGTGTTCCTTACCCATGTGTACCATGACTTGCTGGATGGAATAGAACACCAATGGGCAGAGTAAACACTGCAGACCATGCAACAAATGCTGAAAAATACCCTTCTCCGACAATAACGTTTTACATCTTGTGCATTTCACCGTGTTATTCTCCATCTTCTTCAGAAATTGTGTCTGCACAGCCAACTCTTTGGGTTTCTCAGTGCCGTTGTCACCTTGTGTCAGGTTAATCACGGCCGTGCTAGGTGCTTGATTGGACACCGTACCGTTTCCCATGACGATAATAGTCGACGGCTTGTTCTGCTGTTGTAGAGTGGTCATGTTCTGCGTCACAAGCACACCTTTATTGACAATTTGGGTGACCCCAGCAGACTGGACTGGCATGGCAACCTGAACAGTTTCCAGTGTGTAGGTTGGCATGCCGTTGACCTTGTTGCCAGTAGGGACCAGACGGACAGACTGGGAGGACATGACTGCTCCTCTGGGACCAGACTGGGTCAACATAAAGGGCTGGGAACCACCGCCCATCTTGTTTTGGACATTGATTTGGACACCAGGTGGAAGTAGGACCTGTCGGGGCTGTTGTTGTTGTTGTTGTTGGGGAACTCTAATTGTTATTGGTAACGGTTTGGTGGCATTCTGCTGGGTGTTGGGCAGCATCATTCTGATGGGACCAGCTTTGACGAGTGTGGAGGTGGGTAAGGCAGCATGGTTCTGAAGAGAAGTAACTGCCCGCTGAGTGAGTACTAAGCCGTTTCCTCCTGGGCCCTGTGTGGCGAGGAACATGTGCCTCTGGTTTGGACCACACACAAGGGCCGTTGTGTTACTTGGAGCAGCCAGAAGCATAGTACCGGTGGAAGGGTTTTTTGATATGGAGCTTCCGTTGGGTTGTTGTTGGTTACTGTTCTTGGAGACCAGAGAGACTACTTTTGGACAGCCCTGGGAGCCAGGTTCGAAGCTTCTGCTGCGGGCCGTTCCTTATGCTATTTTTGAGGTTGGTGTTGACGTGTTCGACGATGAAGGGCCTGATGTGCTCGTGCAGTTCCTTGTGTTTGTCTGAGCTCAGAATGTGGTAGAGCAGGTGCTCCGACGTCTCCGCCGGCATGTTACACATTCTGCAGAAGAACGTGGACAATTTGACCCCGCCCGCTGTCTGTTCCGCTTCGTTCCGGTGACCATAGTAACGATTCAACAACGATCCGTAGTGGTTCACCAGGACGTGTTTTCTCATGACATAGAACAGCGAGTCGTGGAACCCACAGCCTCGACACGAGTATTTGTCTCCTACGTCAGTGGTGGAGACTGAATGGATGGTGGTATGGGACGTGGTGGAGGTTAATGTACATGAGGCACTGGTGGTTTTGGCTGAGCCCCCGTGGAACAGCTTGATGTGTTGATTGGTGACATCAGGCTGGCTGATGAAGGAACAGTTGGGGCAGGAGGACAGGGCGCTGATGTCCTCCTCTTCCTCGTGACAGCGCTGGACGTGTCCTCTGAAGGTGTACCATGACCGGGTAGAGAACCAGCACAGGGCACAGCAGAGCATCTCTCTGCGATATGGCCACTGAGTGATTTAAATAATAATGATGAAGTTAGCATGTGATTTAAATATTAATGTTACATTTAAAATATAAAGCTAAGACATATTACAGTATTGAAACAGCTATTATGACAGAATAATAAATGACTTGTCGTCCACAATGATGAGCGTACCCTTTTTCTCCTTTTGCCATGGTAACCGTCCGTTAAATCCTCCCAGTCTGTGTTCTCAAAACAGTCGTCTCCTGCATCAAAGCATTTAAGATCCTGGAAAACAAAATAGACCAAGAGAGGGTTATTGCAAAAATGAATATATCAATATTCTATTAAGAGTAGCCACAGTGAACAAAGTCCCACTAATATCTGTGCTTTAACATTTGTAGTGGACAAACAGAACTTACATCCAACAACTTTTTGCAGTTGTCAAGTCCAATGTCACATAGAATATCTTTGACTCTCTTCCTTGATTGTCTGATTTTGTCCAATTTCTCCACAGGTAGTTGGTACATCTTTTCCCTGCACGAGCAAAACACAGCAGTAAATAAAAGGTTCATTTCACCAGCCAGAGGTAGGCCTAGAAACAAAAACAAGACATTTAAATCATTTTTTTTTATATACTGTAAACAATAACCACTTCAGTGTCAGTGATACAAAGCAGCATTTATAGTGGAGGTGCCTCTGGACTAGTAGGCCAAGCAAGCGGTTGCCTCTGAATCCCATAAATAGTTATATATAAAATGATAACAACTTTGTCATTAGTCATTGTTGGCGGAAATGGTACGTTCCTCGGTTTTCGTTACTGGCTACATGAACGCAATGCCAGCCAAGTAGTAAAACTGATCATTTGGTCACTTCGTCTGCTGCGAAAAACTGCAGTTAAGAGAAGTTACATAATTCTGTGAATGGCACACTGACAGTTGGATGTTACTGGCTAGCAAATAACTACGAGGAAGAATGAGCAGAGAAATACTAAACCACTGATAAATCATCAGGATGCATAATAATACTGCATCTGCGCAAGCCAGCTAAAACAGTTGTTAGCTAGCTGGATGACTGATGCTAGCATCGCATTTTGCCTAATTTGCATGCACACACAGACAGGTCACTGAGGTAACTTCACCACTCATACACATTTGGCGGCAGGATTTAAATATTTGGTGAATTGCAACAACGTTTTGGACACAATGTTAATCATGCAGATATATAGTGAAGATACATTTGGGAAAGTGTACCTTACACGACCTGGCAGTCGAAGAGAAAGCTCTCGACAGAGTGCGTGCTCGTGAGTCTGTTTTCACCAATCCGAGTGGAGAAGAGCTTAGGCGCGCGCACCACACAGCTATGAAAAATATACCATGAAATACTCGGCATGCACTTATCAAATCGTTTTCTTCGCCTATAATACCAATAATGGCAGAATTTCCTCTATTTTTAATCAACCATTTCTTTTGTTTGTTCTGTTGAAGAGCATCATCCAACTATTGATAGGAAACATGGCGCACAGGAAGTGAGGAAGTGACGTTTGCTCATTAACATATTGCATGGTCATGACCCTCCAATCAAATGAGTGTGTCTCTAATTCTTACCCTGGACCATTTCGAGCACAGTAGAATAATTGAGTTGACCTTGATCACCACTGGGGACCACACCTGTTGCCACCAGGTGTATCACACTCATCAATTCATATCATACCTGTTGCATCTTGGGGCACCCTGTGAAATCACACCTATGGGGAATAAACTACAATAAGTAAACATGGCATATCTTCATATTGAATATAGAATACATATAGAATTTTAATGGAATACATATACAATTCTAGAATTCAAATGGACACATTTGCCTGGTTCAATGCAGCTCTAAGTATTTCTGGTCAATGTCATTTTCCCATAAGCAGAACATTATGACAACAAATATCATACCAGGTCAGAGGTGAGCTCAAGACAGGGTCAAGCATTAGGTACTTGAACACTATTTTTGATAACTTATCAGCAAGCATGGTCTTATCTGTATTGTTGAAGTGGGTCAGGAGACTGTTTTGTTTCATCTTTGAGTTAAACCTATGGGCCTAGTACTGTAAGCAAATCACAAATCACTGAAACTCTGCTTGATATTTAGCCCACATCCTCTTTAATCAAAGTATGTGGACAGAAGGGCTGAAAACTCACAGATACAAATGTCAGTGGCTCACACAATTCATAATGACACAGTTCATAATGACACAGTTCATAATGACACAGTTCATAATGACACAATTCATAATGACACAGTTCATAATGACACAATTCATAATGACACAATTCATAATGACACAGTTCATAATGACACAGTTCATAATGACACAATTCATAATGACACAGTTCATAATGACACAATTCATAATGACACAATTCATAATGACACAGTTCATAATGACACAGTTCATAATGACACAGTTCATAATGACATTTGGGACACACATAATGGCTTGATATTTTGGTAAGGGGATAGTTAAGGTTTTATTCCTCATAAATGGCATTAGACATATTTATTTAACCTTTATTTAACTAGGCAAGTCAGTTAAGAACAAATTCTTATTTACAATGACGGGCCAATTGTGCGCCGCCCTATGGGACTCCCAATCACGGCCGGTTGTGATACAGTCTGGAATCGAACCAGGGTCTGTAGTGACGCCTCTAGCGCTGAGATGCAGTGACTTAGACCGCTGTGCCACTTGGGAGACATAATAAAACCACAACAGTGCTGTAGCTTTAATAATACAATCTCTCTACACAATGCATCAGCAGTACATGTAAAGGACATCCACATTCACAGTATAACAACAAGTGCCAGAACTGGATTTACTAATAATACATAATGGTGTTTCATGACTATTTCCATATTAAATACTTAGGCGCTCCGCTTTGGTTTCAAATGTGCTGAGACACTGACGCTGAGAGGGACAACATTTAAGTGGGTTCAAAAGGTCAGATCCCTGAATTCACAATGTATCATCAACACCCTATTCCTTTATAGTGCACTACTTGTGACCAGGGTCCAGGTCAAAGCAGTGCGCTATATAGGAAATGGGGTGCCATTTGGGACCCAGCCAATAAGAAGCGTCTCCTCCGTCTCAAGCATTGAAAAGTTATAACAAAGGCTGGCAGTGTCTGTAGCACAGGAGGTTGGTGGCACCTTAATTAGGGAGGACAGCCTCGTGGTAATGGCTGGAGCAGAATGAGTGGAATGGTATCAAATGCATCAAAAAAGGGGTTTAATCAAACACGTGTTTTATACCATTCACTTAATTCTGGCCATTTTTATGTGCCGTCCCCCTCCCTGTGGTTTGTAGTGTTCTAGAATCTGACTGTAGAATCACAAGGAGATGACCATTCCATCCTCCCTCAGCAGCCCCCTGTGGTTTGTAGTGTTCTAGAATCTGACTGTAGAATCACAAGGTGATGACCATTCTGTCCTCCCCTCAGCAGCCCCCTGTGGTTTGTAGTGTTCTAGAATCTGACTGTAGAATCACAAGGTGATGACCATTCCGTCCTCCTCCACCCCTCCCCTCTGTAGCACCAGGCTGCGTCGTAGCTCTGTCCTCAGGGTGAGCAGGCTGCTGTGGTTAAACACACCTCCATTCATCTCCCTGATGGCTGGGCTGCTGCCGTAGTGCTGCTGCAGGGTCAGGTCTCGGTTCAGTCTGAGGTTCAGGTTAGTGAGGCTGGGTTGTGAGTGATAGGAGGTTGAGGAGATGACAGAGTAAGGTCGACGGGGAGGGCGTCGAGTGGATGGCCTAGGAGAAGGCCTAGGACTCTGCTGGGGCTGGGACCAAGCCTGGGAACGGGAGGCTGTGGAGGTGGAGGCACTGGAGCGACGGGATGAGTTTCTGAGTCTTCTCTCAATCACAATGTCCAAGTCCTCGTCGCTCTGCAGCTCGTCATCAGTGAAGCTGTAGGCTCCCACACAGACGGGCATGCTGTGGTAACTCTGACAGATGGGCATGCTGTGGTAACTCTGGTAGTCTAAAGAGCTGACACTGCCTGAGTTTATCCCCCGACATCCAGCTGCCGGTACGCACTATGTTATTACGCTGGTTCACCGGCTTCACCGTGATGATAAGATTGTGACTGTTTGCGATCATCATGTCTGTGACCTGGTCTAACACCTTGCCCATCACCTCAATCCCATTCACCTCAAGCACCTGGTCGTTAATGGCCAGCAGCCCTGTGCTCTCAGCCAGGCCTCCAGGGACCAGCCGTGAGATGAAGATCCCAGGTACCTTCTCCAGGCCGTGGGGAGTCACCCTCACAGTAGTCCCATCCCGGATATAGAACCCCAGGGGCCTCTCTGAGCCCTGGCGGTAAAGGCGCACCCGGCGCTGAGATGCGGGCAGGAAATCTGTGTCAATAATGGACGAGATGGGACGGAAGTCCTGCGGCCTGCTGATGTGGACCGTGGGCCTTTGCGGTTCCCGTCTCCGCGTGGCAGGGGATCGCTGGCACCTTCCTCCGGCGGGTCACAGTGGCATTGGGGCAGAAGGTATTGTCGTCTACTTCCTCTGTGAAAGGAAATCTGTCAGTACACGTCTTAAAAGCAAAACTTGTCAAATGTACTAACTAGTCTAATTCCCATAAGGGCTACAATGCAACTAAACTGATGCATTGTTTGTTTTACTGTGTGGGTCAATGTGGGCAAGAAACAACTTCTGACTTAGCACAACAACCAGGGCATAAATCATACTGTCAACATGCAGAATAGGTTCTGATTCTCTACAAACTATATAAACAGGAGTTCCCGAGGGTACATAAACAGGAGTTCCCGAGGGTACATAAACAGGAGTTCCCGGAGTTCCCGAGGGTACATAAACAGGAGGGTACATAAACAGGAGTTCCGAGGGTACATAAACAGGAGTTCCCGAGGGTACATAAACAGGAGTTCCCGAGGGTACATAAACAGGAGTTCCGAGGGTACATAAACAGGAGTTCCCGAGGGTACATAAACAGGAGTTCCCGGGGTACATAAACAGGAGTTCCCGGGGTACATAAACAGGAGTTCCCGAGGGTACATAAACAGGCGTTCCTGAGGGTACATAAACAAGGGAAACAAATGTAGATAGTCCACCATGTAAAATAAACATACGAAAATAGCAGCGCACAGCAATTACATGAAAATAAACATCAACCCTGGACAACTAAATGACTTCCCCTTCTGCTGCTGGTGGAGACACACATAAACAACCTCCCTGATGCAAACTCTGATAAATCCCGTATGACGAAGGCTTGCAACAAGGATATTTGAATTCCAGTCTCAGCTTTGGATGATATGTTATTGAAGCCTTTCGATGTTACCTGGCTTTATTACCTTTTTAATGACAGACAACCATAATAACTGGCTTAGTCTTGCATAATTACAGCTAGTTGTGTTTAGGGCTTCAGAGTAAAACAACTGTCTGGTCTGGTCTGGGTGTATACCTTGTCTCTGTATGAAGATCCGCAGTAAGGTAGGAGCAGTGGACACGGCCTTGCAGAAGTTGCCATCGTTATTGATGGGTAGTAGCTCTCCCTGGATATCTGCATAGCCAATGATGACATCAATGCTGGTTAGACGGTGCAGGCGCAGGATGAGCTTGTAGAAATCTTGGAACTCCCCGGGGTTGGAACGGCTAAGGGAAACCTTCTGAACTCTGCTCCATACTAAAGACACAATGTTTCGGAGAAACTTTGAACGATAAAGAAAATTTGTCCTTTCCATATTTATTAAGACAAATCAAAGCAATTCATTGACGAATGCGCTTTTGATATTGAGTGTCAGCGATGTATTAGGCTACTGGACTAAACTAAGATGATATGGAGCAAATGTATACATGTACCTGTAGATCAGCCAAGGATTGTGAGCAGAACATCTATCTAGCTTATAGCCATAATATTGGCTATTACATATGCAGGTAATAACACATTACTAAAATATAATGTTATGACAGGTAAAACTGAAATGAATGGGTGAATGGACAACCATTGGTGGTAAACAGATTATTTCATACCATAAAAGCATAAACGCATTTTTGGTTGTAGGACTATATATAATTTTAGTCAAGGACCGTTATTTTTCCATTTATCGGGAGCACATTGCGCAGCTAGACAGCATCCTCTCCAAATGGAACAATAGTCAGCCCATAAAACAGGATGCCCAACTCCCGCGCGGCTACTTACTTTGCTTTTCACTTCCACTGTCGCACGATACTGCAAAGAAGACTGCGATTTACTTAAACTCCGATTCATTTTCGTATTCTTCAGAACCCCACT
Organism: Oncorhynchus gorbuscha; assembly: GCF_021184085.1. NCBI lineage: Eukaryota > Metazoa > Chordata > Actinopteri > Salmoniformes > Salmonidae > Oncorhynchus > Oncorhynchus gorbuscha. The sequence goes on along the minus strand of NW_025746560.1, from coordinate 6,259 downwards.
GGGTTCTGTGTGGGTTGTAGACTACTACGTCTGTGGGTTCAGTTTGATCCACTGTCTGCTGCCTGTGCGTAAAGTTACGCTTCTTCATACAAAGCCGTTTTCCCGTACTTCTGCTAGTAGTTACTGCTTTCTTCTGTCACATAAAAACAACTGTGTTGTTCCCCGCTGACTGGTGCGGGACCGGGGCCGACGGATTGGGTAAAGTTAACCATCATGACATCACCGCCCCCATCCTTTCCATAGCTTCCCTCTCCTCTCCACCAGAGGACGCAGTTTCTTCTCTTAAGTGCTGTAGGGATGGATTACATTGGACTACTAAATATCTTATAACTTTGCTTCAGATTTACTAAATATTTATAACATTTGATGTTTATATTTGTGACGCATTAATACACAACAAAAAACACAGGTGTGTCAAGTTGTTTATTTTGCAGTTAGAAATACAGTGACACTGCTGCATTGTGGTGGCTAAGTCTCAATACTAAATATCTCATTTTCCTCCTCTCCTTTCCTTCATCCCCCGCAGGATAGATTTACCCCATCGTCCTCCTTCCTTCCACATTCTGCTAGATCAATGATGGTGGAAGTTAGGACCCTCTAAGGCAGGTCTTCTACAACAATGGTTCCCAAACTGAGAGGTCGGCAGGGGGAGGGAGGGGGTCCCCCAATTATTATTATTATTTATTTTTTAAAGGAATTCAGTCTGGCTTTAAACTTACTTTTGAAAGTTGTAATAGTAGAATGCACAAGGTGCAATTCTGAAATTGGGTCACGTGTGATTGCAGACCTTAATAGCTATGCATGTATAACTGGTCTGAAATGTCCAAATCAACTAGCCCATGTCAGCTAACGTTTTTATTTTATTTTTTAGCCCATAGATATTGTGGTCATTTTTTATCACACAAATATCACATGTATACACATTAGACAAGGCAAAATGTATGGAATTGCAAGAATATTTTTGCTTTAAAACTGCAACATTTGATTTGCACCCCTTGACAAAATGTGTTGAATTGCAGGAAATAAGCTTTAAACCTGCAAAATTCTCTCCACCAACAAGAAGGGTGTGAACAGTTTGTGTCAGGAACACTGCTTGTGCCCATAGAAATAGACATGGCGCCGGATGTTCCCCAATGCTGGAAGGGGGGCACCCCGACGACCCCGGAGGGCCGCACTGAATGTGTTGTATTTCCTTGCCGTCAAAATGTGAGAAAAAAATAGTCCTTTATCCATCATTTTAGAAATTTGCTCCCTGACTGTGTAGCTCTAATTTCGGGATTATTAGCGAGCTGGACACAGTCAAGATACTGCATGAATGTTTCCTAAATATTTGAGGCCACTCGAACCACCCATGGGTCAGATTGGACCCCCTCGTGTGCGGGGCCGTATGTTTGACACCCCTGCTCTAAGGCATGGCAGCTAGTTAAAACTGGCATGGAGGGTCCAGGGTGATTCCTGAGGAATAGGGGAAGTTGCCCCTAGATGCCGATTTTGGTTTTAAATTTTGCATTTTGCCCACTAATGGTTCAGGTTAGGATTGGGGGAATAGAAACTGGTCCTAGATCTGTACCTAGAGGAAACTTCTCTGACCTACACCTTGACCTCATCAGGAGGATGGTTCCCTCCTAGTACTGCCAGGGCGTTGGTCACCATCTTCTCCACCATTATCTGCATCGTCTCAACGGAGTTGGTCCCTATGTGGGGCAGGATGATGACGTTTGGAAGAGCAGCAAGGGGTGGCCTCTGTCCAGGAAAAATCAACAGAAATGTGTTATTTGAGGGTTATACAAGTGCCTAAAGAAAGTCTTTTCAAAAATGTAACAAGGCCACTCAGGAACCTTCACTATCTTCTTGGTAGATTTGGCTTTGTGTTGTAGGTTATTGTTCTGCCGAAGCAGGTTTTCATCTAGGATTGTGCTTAGCTCCATCCTGCTTTTTTTTTCATCCTGAAAAACACCCCGTCTTTGCCAATGTCAAACATACCCACACCAAGCTTGAAAATAAAGAGGCAGTTACTCAGTGATGTGTTGGATTTGCCCCAAACATAAAGCTTTGCATTTAGGCCAAAAAAGTGTATTCCTTTGCCATGTTTGAGTTTTTTTTTACAGTATTATTTTAGTGCCTTTATCCATACATATACTGTATATGAATGTTTTGGGAAAAAATGTATTCTGTATATTTGTATTCGTCTTTTCACTCTGTCGTTTAGGTTATTGTGGGGTCACTACAATGTTGTTGATCCATCCTCCGTTTTCTCCCATGACAGCCACTAAGCTCTGTAGCTGTTTTCAAATCCCCAATGGCCTCATGGTGACATTCCTAAGAAGTTTCCTTCCTGTCCTGCAGCTCAGTTCAGAAGGACGACTGCATCTTTCATGTGTTTGGGTGATTTAATACATCATCCACAGCATATTTATTAACTTGACTAAGATATATTCAATGTCCGATTTGTTATTGTTACCCATCTACCAATCACTGGTTCAGGTATCAGTCTAACATTGGTAAGGGTTTAGGGTATCAGTCTAACATTGGTAGGGGTTCTTGGTATCAGTCTAACATTGGTAGGGGTTTAGGTATCAGTCTAACATTGGTAGGGGTTTAGGTATCAGTCTAACATTGGTAGGGGTTTAGGGTATCAGTCTAACATTGGTAGGGGTTTAGGGTATCAGTCTAACATTGGTAGGGGTTTGGGGTATCAGTCTAACATTGGTAGGGGTTCTTGGTATCAGTCTAACATTGGTAGGGTTTAGGGTATCAGTCTAACATTGGTAGGGGTTTAGGGTATCAGTCTAACATTGGTAGGGGTTTAGGGTATCAGTCTAACATTGGTAGGGGTTTAGGTATCAGTCTAACATTGGTAGGGGTTTAGGGTATCAGTCTAACATTGGTAGGGGTTTAGGGTATCAGTCTAACATTGGTAGGGTTTAGGGTATCAGTTTAACATTGGTAGGGGTTTAGGGTATCAGTCTAACATTGGTAGGGGTTTAGGGTATCAGTCTAACATTGGTAGGGGTTCTTGGTATCAGTCTAACATTGGTAGGGGTTTAGGGTATCAGTCTAACATTGGTAGGGGTTTAGGGTATCAGTCTAACATTGGTAGGGGTTTAGGGTATCAGTCTAACATTGGCAGGGGTTTAGGGTATCAGTCTAACATTGGTAGGGGTTCAGGGTATCAGTCTAACATTGGTAGGGGTTCATGGTATCAGTCTAACATTGGTAGGGGTTCATGGTATCAGTCTAACATTGGTAGGGGTTTAGGGTATCAGTCTAACATTGGTAGGGGTTTAGGGTATCAGTCTAACATTGGTAGGGGTTTAGGGTATCAGTCTAACATTGGTAGGGGTTTAGGGTCTAACATTGGTAGGGGTTTATGGTATCAGTCTAACATTGGTAGGGGTTTAGGGTATCAGTCTAACATTGGTAGGGGTTCAGGATAAGTCACATCCAGTGCAGCGGCTCGGATCACTTTCTTCTGGAGTGCTTCCACCAACGCATCTTGGTCTACAACGAGGCCTGTGAAAACAAATGCTCCAATGTTAATTACATTTGTTATGGCGAGTTAAGAGTCTGATCACAATAACTTTAGGGTGAATCTAACTTTAGGTCCTTGTGTGTGGCTCACATTTTGTACAATGCTCTAATTTACATCAATGCATGATTTACGTGGAAGTCGTAAGTTCTTCCGCCCATAGATCTCAGGTCAGGATTTAGTCTTATGTGTGTCAGGTCCATAGATATAGAATCACTGACTTACTGCTACGGGGACACTCATATATGACCTGTATGGGGAGGGCCATTCTACCTATTCTAACTCTATGGTCTGGTCATACCTCTACTGATGTTGATGAGAGTGCTGGTAGGTTTCATCATGGCTAGTTCATGGCACCGATCAGTTTCTGGGTGGCAGGTGACAGGTTCACCACCACCATCACAAAGTCTGACTGCTGGAGCAGATCCTCCATGTTGGCACAGTACATCACTCCCACTGCTCTCTCTCCTTTCCTGGAAAGAAAGACAATACAAGTAAAGAAACCACAATCACATTGTCTTTAGAATAAATTAAAGATGACAAAAACTTTTGGGAACTACTGAGTCTGTGTTACAGTGAGTTTAGAGTTAAAATCCTCATTTAGTTTGAATAAGTAAATGAATAGTAAATTAATGAATGTGTAGCAGGGACCAATGTCTTATGTGTGTCAGTCCATAGATATGAGAATCACAGCCTTACTGTCTAGGGGACTCAGCCATTCTACTGTCTAGATTGAGACCATTCTATTCTAACTCTAAAGACCTTCTACTGATGTTGATGAGACCACAGCCATTAAGATTGAGACCATCAGCCATACTACTGTCTAGATTGAGACCACAGCCATTCTACTGTCTAGATCAGATCCACAGCCATGTCTGGACCCACAGCCCCATACTACTGTCTAGATTGAGACCACAGCCATACTGTCTAGAAAGAAACCACAGCCATACTACTGTCTAGATTGAGACCACACAGCCATACTACTGTCTAGATTGAGACCACAGCCATACTACTGTCTAGATTTGAGACCAGTACTACTGTCTAGATTAATGACTAGATTGAGACTGTCTAGATTGAGACCACAGCCATTCTACTGTCTAGATTGAGACCACAGCCATTCTACTGTCTAGATTGAGACCACAGCCATACTACTGTCTAGATTGAGACCACAGCCATACTACTGTCTAGATTGAGACCACAGCCATACTACTGTCTAGATTGAGACCACAGCCATACTACTGTCTAGATTGAGACCACAGCCATACTACTGTCTAGATTGAGACCACAGCCATACTACTGTCTAGATTGAGACCACAGCCATACTACTGTCTAGATTGAGACCACAGCCATACTACTGTCTAGATTGAGACCACAGCCATACTACTGTCTAGATTGAGACCACAGCCATACTACTGTCTAGATTGAGACCACAGCCATACTACTGTCTAGATTGAGACCACAGCCATACTACTGTCTAGATTGAGACCACAGCCATTCTACTGTCTAGATTGAGACCACAGCCATACTACTGTCTAGATTGAGACCACAGCCATTCTACTGTCTAGATTGAGACCACAGCCATACTACTGTCTAGATTGAGACCACAGCCATACTACTGTCTAGATTGAGACCACAGCCATTCTACTGTCTACTGTCTAACCACAGCCATCCTGCTGATTTAATTTTCTACTGACCAGCATTTGATGTACAGTGCCTTACTGTCTAGATTGAGACCACAACCATACTACTGTCTAGATTCCACAGCCATACTACTGCCCCAACTTGTCTAGATTGAGACCACAGCCATACTACTGTCTAGACCACAGCCATACTACTTCTAGATTGAGACCACAGCCATACTTGTCTAGATTGCTTCTGTCTAAACATAAAGATATTCTACTGTCTAGATTGAGACTGTCTATTTTTTGTCTAGATTGAGACCAATCAAGATTGAGACCACAGCCATACTACTGTCTAGGGACACAATACTATGAACGTGCTGATTTAATTTGACCAGCATTTGATGTACAGTGCCTTAAAGTTGGAACTTTGCGATTGCCACATCAAACTTTTTTAACAAATCAAAAAATCATGAAAAACATTGGGAAAATTGGGCATGCAAAATTATTCAGCCCCTTTACTTTCAGTGCAGCAAACTCTCTCCAGAAGTTCAGTGAGGTTCTCTGAATGATCAATGTTGACCTAAATGACTAATGATGATAAATACAATCCACCTGTGTGTAATCAAGTCTCCGTATAAATGCACCTGCACTGTGATAGTCTCAGAGGTCCGTAAAAGCGCAGAGAGCATCATGAAGAACAAAGAACACACCAGGCAGGTCCGAGATACTGTTGTGAAGAAGTTTAAAGTCGGTTTGGATACAAAGATTTCCCAAGCTTTAAACAGCCCAAGGAGCACTGTGCAAGCGATAATATTGAAATGGAAGAGTATCAGACCACTGCAAATCTGCAAGACCTGGCCGTCCTCTAAACTTTCAGCTCATACAAGGAAGACTGATCAGAGATGCAGCCAGAGAGGCCATGATCACTCTGGATGAACTGCAGAGATCTACAGCTGAGGTGGGAGACTCTGTCCATAGGACAACAATCAGTCGTATATTGCACAAATCTGGCCTTTATGGAAGAGTGGCAAGAAGAAAACCATTTCTTAAAGATATCCATAAAAAGTGTTGTTTAAAGTTTGCCACAAGCCACCTGGGAGACACACCA
>NW_025746559.1:85000-97500 GCF_021184085.1 Oncorhynchus gorbuscha | reverse complement strand
ACGTCCTCCCACTAACCATGTCCTCCCACTAACCATGTCCTCCCACTAACCATCACTAACCATGTCCTCCCACTAACCATGTCCTCCCACTAACCACGTCCTCCCACTAACCATGTCCTCCCACTAACCACGTCCTCCCACTAACCATGTCCTCCCACTAACCATGCCCTCCCACTAAGCATGTCCTCCCACTAACCACATCCTCCCACTAACCATGTCCTCCCACTAACCACGTCCTCCCACTAACCACGTCCTCCCACTAACCATGCCCTCCCACAAAGCATGTCCTCCCACTAACCTCATCCTTCCACTAACCACGTCCTCCCACTAACCATGTCCTCCCACTCTGATGATGAGGACAGGAGGACAGGAGGACAGGAGGACAGGAGGACAGACACGGTGTTCCAGCTGATGCAGAACTGGCACCAAGGTGCAGAGTGTTCCTATTGGTTAGACTCTCAATGTAGAGTTACGGTATAGACGAGGTGAGTCTACTGACAGCTGCTCAGACGGAAGTCTACTGGTACAGAACGTTCTCCTACGGATACGGCTTCCATTTAGAGGTGGGATCCATCAGTCTTCAACCATTAGGAACACATAAAGCACGTGGATATTATAACCTGATACAGGTTCCATTTAGAGGTGGGATCCATCAGCCTTCAACCATTAGGTGTCATGCAGGTGAAAGAGGACCCAAAAGCGACTTAACAGAAACAGAGTTTATTTAAGTCCAAACAGGGAATAACAGAAATCCTCTAGTCTGTAGAGGGGAAATAACTGGAGAAGCGGCCACAGACTGCAGGTCGCTTCGGGTAGGCGCAGGCCGTAGTTGACAGAGACACCTGCTCACACGCAGCATCTGATGAAGGCAAAAAAACACGACAGGACAGGGCGATACACAATCACAGCAAAAACACGACAGGACAGGGCGAAACGCAATCACAGCATGGTGAATACTAAACAAGGAACCGACGGGACAGGAACGGAACACAAAGGAATAAATAGGGACTCTAATCAGGGAAAGGATCGGGAACAGGTGTGGGAAGACTAAATGATGATTAGGGAATAGGAACAGCTGGGAGCAGGAACGGAACGATAGAGAGAAGAGAGAGCGAGAGAGTGAGAGAGGGAGGGGGAGAGAGAGGGATAGAAGGAGGGAAAGAACCAAATAAGACCAGCAGAGGGAAACGAATAGAATGGGGAGCACAGGGACAAGACATGATAATAAATGACAAACATGACAGTACCCCCCACTCACCGAGCGCCTCCTGGCGCACTCGAGGAGGAATCCTGGCGGCAACGGAGGAAATCATCGATGAGTGAACGGTCCAGCACGTCCCGAGACGGAACCCAACTCCTCTCCTCAGGACCGTAACCCTCCCAATCCACTAAGTATTGGTGACCCCGTCCCGAGAACGCATGTCCATGATCTTATGTACCTTGTAAATAGGTGCGCTCGACAAGGACGGGAGGGGGAGGGAAGACGAACGGGGTGCGAAGAAAGGGCTTAACACAGGAGACATGGAAGACAGGATGGACGCGACGAAGATGTCGCGGAAGAAGCAGTCGCACAGCGACAGGATTGACGACCTGGGAGACACGGAACGGACCAATGAACCGCGGAGTCAACTTACGAGAAGCTGTCGTAAGAGGAAGGTTGCGAGTGGAAAGCCACACTCTCTGGCCGCAACAATACCTTGGACTCTTAATCCTGCGTTTATTGGCGGCTCTCACCGTCTGTGCCCTGTAACGGCAAAGTGCAGACCTCACCCTCCTCCAGGTGCGCTCACAACGTTGGACAAACGCTTGAGCGGAGGGAACGCTGGACTCGGCAAGCTGGGATGAGAACAGAGGAGGCTGGTAACCCAGACTACTCTGAAACGGAGATAACCCGGTAGCAGACGAAGGAAGCGAATTGTGAGCGTATTCTGCCCAGGGGAGCTGTTCTGCCCAAGACGCAGGGTTTCTGAAAGAAAGGCTGCGTAGTATGCGACCAATCGTCTGATTGGCCCTCTCTGCTTGACCGTTAGACTGGGGATGAAACCCGGAAGAGAGACTGACGGACGCACCAATCAAACGACAGAACTCCCTCCAAAACTGTGACGTGAATTGCGGGCCTCTGTCTGAAACGGCGTCTAACGGGAGGCCATGAATTCTGAATACATTCTCAATAATGATTTGTGCCGTCTCCTTAGCGGAAGGAAGTTTAGCGAGGGGAATGAAATGTGCCGCCTTAGAGAACCTATCGACAACCGTCAGAATCACAGTCTTCCCCGCAGACAAAGGCAGACCGGTAATGAAGTCTAAGGCAATGTGAGACCATGGTCGAGAAGGAATGGGGAGCGGTCTGAGACGACCGGCAGGAGGAGAGTTACCCGACTTAGTCTGCGCGCAGTCCGAACAAGCAGCCACGAAACGGCGCGTGTCACGCTCCTGAGTCGGCCACCAAAAGCGCTGGCGAATAGACGCAAGAGTGCCTCGAACACTGGGATGACCAGCTAACTTGGCAGAGTGAGCCCACTGAAGAACAGCCAGACGAGTGGAAACAGGAACGAAAAGGAGGTTACTAGGACAAGCGCGCGCGACGCAGTGTGCGTGAGTGCTTGCTTAACCTGTCTTTCAATTCCCCAGACTGTTAACCCGACAACACGCCCATAAGGAAGAATCCCCTCGGGATCAGTAGAAGCCACAGAAGAACTAAACAGACGGGATAAGGCATCAGGCTTGGTGTTCTTGCTACCCGGACGGTAAGAAATCACAAACTCGAAACGAGCGAAAAACAACGCCCAACGAGCTTGACGGGCATTAAGTCGTTTGGCAGAACGGATGTACTCAAGGTTCTTATGGTCTGTCCAAACGACAAAAGGAACGGTCGCCCCTCCAACCACTGTCGCCATTCGCCTAGGGCTAAGCGGATGGCGAGCAGTTCACGGTTACCCACATCATAGTTGCGCTCAGATGGCGACAGGCGATGAGAAAATAAGCGCAAGGATGAACCTTATCGTCAGACTGGAAGCGCTGGGATAGAATGGCTCCCACGCCTACCTCTGAAGCGTCAACCTCGACAATGAATTGTCTAGTGACGTCAGGAGTAACGAGGATAGGAGCGGACGTAAAACGTTCTTTTAGAAGATCAAAAGCTCCCTGGGCGGAACCGGACCACTTAAAACACGTCTTGACAGAAGTAAGAGCTGTGAGAGGGGCAGCAACTTGACCGAAATTACGAATGAAACGCCGATAGAAATTAGCGAAACCTAAAAGCGCTGCAACTCGACACGTGACCTTGGAACGGGCCAATCACTGACAGCTTGGACCTTAGCGGAATCCATCTGAATGCCTTCAGCGGAAATAACGGAACCGAGAAAAGTAACGGAGGAGACATGAAAAGAGCACTTCTCAGCCTTTACGTAGAGACAATTCTCTAAAAGGCGCTGTAGAACACGTCGAACGTGCTGAACATGAATCTCGAGTGACGGAGAAAAAATCAGGATATCGTCAAGATAGACAAAAACAAAAATGTTCAGCATGTCTCTCAGAACATCTTTAACTAATGCCTGAAAAACAGCTGGCGCATTGGCGAGACCGAACGGCAGAACCCGGTACTCAAAATGCCCTAACGGAGTGTTAAACGCCGTTTTCCACTCGTCCCCCTCTCTGATGCGCACGAGATGGTAAGCGTTACGAAGGTCCAACTTAGTAAAGCACCTGGCTCCCTGCAGAATCTCGAAGGCTGATGACATAAGGGGAAGCGGATAACGATTCTTAACCGTTATGTCATTCAGCCCTCGATAATCCACGCAGGGGCGCAGAGTACCGTCCTTCTTCTTAACAAAAAGAACCCCGCCCCGGCCGGAGAAGAAGAAGGCACTATGGTACCGGCGTCAAGAGACACAGACAAATAATCCTCGAGAGCCTTACGTTCGGGAGCCGACAGAGAGTATAGTCTACCTCGAGGAGGAGTGGTCCCCGGAAGGAGATCAATACTACAATCATACGACCGGTGAGGAGGAAGGGAGTTGGCTCGGGACCGACTGAAGACCGTGCGCAGATCATGATATTCCTCCGGCACTCCTGTCAAATCGCCAGGTTCCTCCTGAGAAGTAGGGACAGAAGAAACGGGAGGGATGGCAGACATTAAACACTTCACATGACAAGAAACGTTCCAGGATAGGATAGAATTACTAGACCAATTAATAGAAGGATTATGACATACTAGCCAGGGATGACCCAAAACAACAGGTGTAAACGGTGAACGAAAAATCAAAAAAGAAATAGTCTCACTGTGGTTACCAGATACTGTGAGGGTTAAAGGTAGTGTCTCAAATCTGATACTGGGAAGATGACTACCATCTAAGGCGAACATGGGCGTAGGCTTATCTAACTCTCTGAAAGGAATGTCATGTTTCCGAACCCATGCTTCGTCCATGAAACAACCCTCAGCCCCAGAGTCTATCAAGGCACTACATGTAGCACCCGAACCGGCCCAGCGTAGATGGACCGACAAAGTAGTACAGGATTTTGATGGAGAGACTTGAGTAGTTGCGCTCACCTGTAGCCCTCCGCTTACAGATGAGCTCTGGCTTTACTGGACATGAATTAACAAAATGTCCAGCAACTCCGCAATAGAGGCACAGGCGGTTGGTGATCCTCCGTTCCCTCTCCTTAGTCGAGATGCGAATCCCTCCCAGCTGCATGGGCTCAGACTCTGAGCCAGAGGAGGGAGATGGTTGCGATGCGGAGCAGGGAAACACCGTTGATGCGAGCTCTCTTCCACGAGCCCGGTGACGAAGATCTACCCGTCGTTCTATGCGGATGGCGAGAGCAATCAAAGAGTCCACATCTGAAGGAACCTCCCGGGAGAGAATCTCATCCTTAACCACTGCGTGGAGTCCCTCCAGAAAACGAGCGAGCAGCGCCGGCTCGTTCCACTCACTAGAGGCAGCAAGAGTGCGAAACTCAATAGAATAATCCGTTATGGACCGTTCACCTTGGCATAAGGAAGCCAGGGCCCTAGAAGCCTCCCTACCAAAAACTGAACGGTCAAAAACCCGAATCATCTCCTCTTTAAAGTTCTGGAACTTGTTAGAGCAATCAGCCCTTGCCTCCCAGATAGCTGTGCCCCATTCTCGAGCCCGGCCAGTAAGGAGTGAAATGACGTAAGCAACCCGAGCTCTCTCTCTAGAGTATGTGTTGGGTTGGAGAGAGAACACAATCTCACACTGCGTGAGAAAGGAGCGGCACTCAGTGGGCTGCCCGGAGTAGCAAGGTGGGTTATTAACCCTAGGTTCTGGAGGCTCGGCAGGCCAGGAAGTAACAGGTGGCACGAGACGTAGACTCTGGAACTGTCCAGAGAGGTCGGAAACCTGAGCGGCCAGGTTCTCCACGGCATGGCGAGCAGCAGACAATTCCTGCTCGTGTCTGCCGAGCATGGCTCCTTGGATCTCGACGGCAGTGTAACGAGCGTCTGAAGTCGCTGGGTCCATTCCTTGTTCGGTTCCTTCTGTCATGCAGGTGAAAGAGGACCCAAAAGCGACTTAACAGAAACAGAGTTTATTTAAGTCCAAACAGGGAATAACAGAAATCCTCTAGTCTGTAGAGGGGAAATAACTGGAGAAGCGGCCACAGACTGCAGGTCGCCCGGGTAGGCGCAGGCCGTAGTTGACAGAGACACCTGCTCACACGCAGCATCTGATGAAGGCAAAAAACACGACAGGACAGGGCGATACACAATCACAGCAAAAACACGACAGGACAGGGCGAAACGCAATCACAGCATGGTGAATACTAAACAAGGAACCGACGGGACAGGAACGGAACACAAAGGAATAAATAGGGACTCTAATCAGGGGAAAGGATCGGGAACAGGTGTGGGAAGACTAAATGATGATTAGGGGAATAGGAACAGCTGGGAGCAGGAACGGAACGATAGAGAGAAGAGAGAGCGAGAGAGTGAGAGAGGGAGGGGGAGAGAGAGGGATAGAAGGAGGGAAAGAACCAAATAAGACCAGCAGAGGGAAACGAATAGAATGGGGAGCACAGGGACAAGACATGATAATAAATGACAAACATGACATTAGGAACACATAAAGCACGTGGATATTATAACCTGATACAGGTTCCATTTAGAGGTGGGATCCATCAGCCTTCAACCATTAGGAACACATAAAGCACGTGGATATTATAACCTGATACAGGTTCCATTTAGAGGTGGGATCCATCAGCCTTCAACCATTAGGAACACATAAAGCACGTGGATATTATAACCTGATACAGGTTCCATTTAGAGGTGGGATCCATCAGCCGTCCACCATTAGGAACACATAAAGCACGTGGATATTATAACCTGATACAGGCGACTGTGTATCTTTAATGGTGTGTTTAACTCAAACTAAAGGCCATGTGTTTTACTCTATAGCACCTGTTTAGTATATCAAAATGTAACAGGTCAAAGTGTGATTGGTGATTTTAACATATTGATCGAGGGTTTTGTTAAACCTCCTCAGTGAGGTGTTCAAACACAACTGATATGGGGTAAAACTATCCTTCCTGACGTTATGTAGATATGAAAAACCCTGTAAGTTTTTTATTAGTCACATACACATATTCAGTAGATGTTATTGGTCACATATTTAGCAGATGTTATTGGTCACATATTTAGTAGATGTTATTGGTCACATACACATATTTAGTAGATGTTATTGGTCACATACACATATTCAGTAGATGTTATTGGTCACATACACATATTTAGTAGATGTTATTGGTCACATATTTAGCAGATGTTATTGGTCACATATTTAGCAGATGTTATTGGTCACATACACATATTTAGCAGATGTTATTGGTCACATACACATATTTAGTAGATGTTATTGGTCACATATTTAGCAGATGTTATTGGTCACATACACATATTTAGTAGATGTTATTGGTCACATATTTAGCAGATGTTATTGGTCACATATTTAGCAGATGTTATTGGTCACATATTCAGTAGATGTTATTGGTCACATATTTAGTAGATGTTATTGGTCACATGCACATATTCAGTAGATGTTATTGGTCACATATTCAGTAGATGTTATTGGTCACATATTTAGTAGATGTTATTGGTCACATGCACATATTCAGTAGATGTTATTGGTCACATATTCAGTAGATGTTATTGGTCACATATTCAGTAGATGTTATTGGTCACATATTTAGTAGATGTTATTGGTCACATATTCAGTAGATGTTATTGGTCACATACACATATTTAGCAGATGTTATTGGTCACATATTTAGTAGATGTTATTGGTCACATATTTAGTAGATGTTATTGGTCACATATTTAGTAGATGTTATTGGTCACATATTTAGTAGATGTTATTGGTCACATATTTAGTAGATGTTATTGGTCACATATTTAGTAGATGTTATTGGTCACATATTCAGTAGATGTTATTGGTCACATACACATATTTAGCAGATGTTATTGGTCACATATTTAGTAGATGTTATTGGTCACATATTTAGTAGATGTTATTGGTCACATATTTAGTAGATGTTATTGGTCACACATTTAGTAGATGTTATTGGTCACATATTCAGTAGATGTTATTGGTCACATATTTAGTAGATGTTATTGGTCACATATTTAGTAGATGTTATTGGTCACATATTTAGTAGATGTTATTGGTCACATATTTAGTAGATGTTATTGGTCACATATTTAGTAGATGTTATTGGTCACATATTCAGTAGATGTTATTGGTCACATATTTAGTAGATGTTATTGGTCACATATTTAGTAGATGTTATTGGTCACATATTTAGTAGATGTTATTGGTCACATATTCAGTAGATGTTATTGGTCACATATTTAGTAGATGTTATTGGTCACATATTCAGTAGATGTTATTGGTCACATATTTAGCAGATGTTATTGGTCACATATTCAGTAGATGTTATTGGTCACATATTCAGTAGATGTTATTGGTCACATATTCAGTAGATGTTATTGGTCACATACACATATTCAGTAGATGTTATTGGTCAAATATTTAGCAGATGTTATTGGTCACATATTCAGTAGATGTTATTGGTCACATATTCAGTAGATGTTATTGGTCACATACACATATTCAGTAGATGTTATTGGTCAAATATTTAGCAGATGTTATTGGTCACATACACATATTTAGCAGATGTTATTGCGAGTGTAGAGAAATGCTTGTGTTTCTAGCTCCAACAGTGCAGCAGTATCTAACAATTCACAACAATACACACAAATCTAAAAGTAAAATAATGGAATTAAGAAATATATAAATATTAGGATGAGCAACGACAGATTGGCATTGACTAGAATACAGTAGGATACAGTATATACATGTGAAATGAGTAAAGCAGTATGTAAACATTATTAAAGTGACTGGTGTTCCATTATTAAAGGGACCAGTGACTCCATGTCTATGTATATAGGGCAGCAGCCTCTAAGGTGCAGGGTTGAGTAACCGGGTTGTAGCCGGCTAGTGACGGCCTGCCTGCCGTGCTGTACCTTTTCCCCAGGTATCTGGATTACTGACCTCTACCTGACCCTGACCCTGACCCTGAGCCTGACCCTGACCCTGACCCTGAGCCTGACCCTGACCCTGACCCTGAGCCTGAGCCTGAGCCTGACCCTGACCCTGAGCCTGAGCCTGAGCCTGAGCCTGAGCCTGAGCCTGACCCTGACCCTGACCCTGACCCTGACCCTGACCCTGACCCTGAGCCTGACCCTGAGCCTGACCCTGAGCCTGACCCTGAGCCTGAACCTGCCGTGCTGTACCTTTTCCCCAGGTATCTGGATTACTGACCTCTACCTGACCCTGACCCTGACCCTGACCCTGACCCTGAGCCTGACCCTAACCCTGACCCTGACCCTGAGCCTGAGCCTGAGCCTGACCCTGAGCCTGACCCTGACCCTGACCCTGACCCTGAGCCTGAGCCTGAGCCTGAGCCTGCCGTGCTGTACCTTTTCCCCAGGTATCTGGATTACTGACCTCTACCTGACCCTGACCCTGAGCCTGACCCTGACCCTGAGCCTGAGACTGCCGTGCTGTACCTTTTCCCCAGGTATCTGGATTACTGACCTCTACCTGACCCTGACCCTGGCCCTGACCCTGAGCCTAAGCCTGCCGTGCTGTACCTTTTCCCCAGGTATCTGGATTACTGACCTCTGCCTGACCCTGACCCTGACCCTGAGCCTGCCGTGCTGTACCTTTTCCCCAGGTATCTGGATTACTGACCTCTGCCTGACCCTGACCCTGACCCTGAGCCTGCCGTGCTGTACCTTTTCCCCAGGTATCTGGGTTACTGACCTCTGCCTGACCCTGACCCTGACCCTGAGCCTGCCGTGCTATACCTCTGCCTCTGTTGCTGTAATAAACGTTGTTACTTCAACACGGTCTGCATCTGGATCTTACCCTGATAATAACATGACAGGTTATAAGAGACTTCTACAGATGATAATGTAAAGGCATCTGGGTCTGATAATAACATGACAGGTTATAAGAGACTTCTACAGATGCTAATGTAAAGGCATGTAAAGGCATCTGGGTCTGATAATAACATGACAGGTTATAAGAGACTTCTACAGATGATTATGTAAAGGCATCTGGGTCTGATAATAACATGACAGGTTATAAGGGACTTCTACAGATGATAATGTAAAGGCATGTAAAGGCATCTGGGTCTGATAATAACATGACAGGTTATAAGGGACTTCTACAGATGATAATGTAAAGGCATGTAAAGGCATCTGGGTCTGATAATAACATGACAGGTTATAAGGGACTTCTACAGACGATTATGTAAAGGCATCTGGGTCTGATAATAACATGACAGGTTATAAGAGACTTCTACAG
Organism: Oncorhynchus gorbuscha; assembly: GCF_021184085.1. Taxonomy (NCBI): domain Eukaryota; kingdom Metazoa; phylum Chordata; class Actinopteri; order Salmoniformes; family Salmonidae; genus Oncorhynchus; species Oncorhynchus gorbuscha. The sequence continues at coordinate 87,613 of NW_025746559.1, read as the reverse complement.
ATGATCATGTAAAGGCATGTAAAGGCATCTGGGTCTGATAATAACATGACAGGTTATAAGAGACTTCTACAGATGATCATGTAAAGGCATGTAAAGGCATCTGGGTCTGATAATAACATGACAGGTTATAAGAGACTTCTACAGATGATTATGTAAAGGCATCTGGGTCTGATAATAACATGACAGGTTATAAGGGACTTCTACAGATGATAATGTAAAGGCATGTAAAGGCATCTGGGTCTGATAATAACATGACAGGTTATAAGGGACTTCTACAGATGATAATGTAAAGGCATGTAAAGGCATCTGGGTCTGATAATAACATGACAGGTTATAAGGGACTTCTACAGATGATAATGTAAAGGCATGTAAAGGCATCTGGGTCTGATAATAACATGACAGGTTATAAGGGACTTCTACAGACGATTATGTAAAGGCATCTGGGTCTGATAATAACATGACAGGTTACAGAGACTTCTACAGACGATTATGTAAAGGCATGATGAGTCAAACGTTAACCTAATCATTACAATTAAACTCTCACATTTATATAACAAACAGGCTATGATATGAGGACACTGTGTACATGTCTAGTGATATTCTCAGTTCAGGAGCCTCTGTCCACAGATGATATTTACACTGTGTGTGTGTGTGCATGAGTGTGCGTGCGTGTGTGTGAGGTATATATTTACTGTGTGTGTGTGCGTGTGTGTGTGTGCGTGTGTGTGAGGTATATATTTACTGTGTGTGTGTGTGTGTGTGTGTGCGTGTGTTTGCGTGCGTGTGTGTGTGTGTGTGTGTAAGTGTGAGGTATATATTTACTGTGCGTGTGTGCGTGTGTGCGTGCGCGTGTGTGCGTGTGTTTGCGTGCGCGTGCGCGTGTGTGTGTGTGTGTGTGTGTGTGTGTGTGTGTGTGTGTGTGTGTGTGTGTGTGTGTGTGTGTGTGTGTGTGTGTGTGTGTGTGTGTGTGTGTGTGTGTGTGTGTGTGTGTGTGTAAGTGTGAGGTATATATTTACTGTGTGTGTGTGCGTGTGTGTGCGTGCGCGCGTGCGTGTGTGGTTTATATTTACAGTGGCTGTGCGTCTCTCCAGTGTGTGGTTCTGGACTGTATCACAGAGAGAAACTGCCATTTTGAACTTTGACCTTTCACCTGCTCTTCTTTCTCAAGTTGTCAGGTCATGTTCTCCATTCTGCTGCCTGTCTGGATCCATGTACACATCACAACAAGATGGAGAGAGGGCAGAGACACGCTGAGACTGGTCTGAGAGAGACCCTGGAATCAGCACCCTGCCTGCCTTCCTTCTCTCTCTTTCACTTGCTTCTGACTCTCTCTCTCTCTCTTTCTCTCTCTCTCTCTTTCTCTCTCTCTCTCTTTCTTCCTCTCTCTCTCTCTTCTTCCTCTCTCTCTCTCTCTCTCTCTCTCTCTCTCTCTCTCTCTCTCTCTCTCTCTCTCTCTCTCTCTCTCTCTCTCTCTCTCTCTCTTTCTTCCTCTCTCTCTCTCATCTCATACTTTCCCCTAAATCCCACTGAGACTGGAACCATCTTACAGTGGAAAGGAGGGAGAGAAAGAGAGGAGGAGGAAAAGAGGAGAGAGAACGAAAGAGGAGGAGAGAATAGAAAAGGATGGGTGTCTTAAAAAGACGACAAGATGGATTCCCATCCCAGGGCCCAGACAGTCCCTGTAGTATCAGAGCTGATAAGATGGATTCCCATCCCAGGGCCCAGACAGTCCCTGTAATATCAGAGCTGATAAGATCGATTCCCATCCCAGGGCCCAGACAGTCCCTGTAGTATCAGAGCTGATAAGATGGATTCCCATCCCAGGGCCCAGACAGTCCCTGTAGTATCAGATCTGATAAGATGGATTCCCATCCCAGGGCCCAGACAGTCCCTGTAATATCAGAGCTGATAAGATGGATTCCCATCCCAGGGCCCAGACAGTCCCTGTAGTATCAGAGCTGATAAGATGGATTCCCATCCCAGGGCCCAGACAGTCCCTGTAGTATCAGAGCTGATAAGATGGATTCCCATCCCAGGGCCCAGACAGTCCCTGTAGTATCAGAGCTGATAAGATGGATTCCCATCCCAGGGCCCAGACAGTCCCTGTAGTATCAGAGCTGATAAGATGGATTCCCATCCCAGGGCCCAGACAGTCCCTGTAGTATCAGAGCTGATAAGATGGATTCCCATCCCAGGGCCCAGACAGTCCCTGTAGTATCAGAGCTGTTAAGATGGATTCCCATCCCAGGGCCCAGACAGTCCCTGTAGTATCAGAGCTGTTAAGATGGATTCCCATCCCAGGGCCCAGACAGTCCCTGTAGTATCAGAGCTGTTAAGATGGATTCTCCTCTCAGGGCCCAATCAGTCCCTGTAGTATCAGAGCTGATAAGATGGATTCCCATCCCAGGGCCCAGACAGTCCCTGTAGTATCAGAGCTGATAAGATGGATTCCCATCCCAGGGCCCAGACAGTCCCTGTAGTATCAGAGCTGATAAGATGGATTCCCATCCCAGGGCCCAGACAGTCTCTGTAGTATCAGATTTGATAAGAATGATTCCCATCTCAGGGCCCAGACAGTCCCTGTAATATCAGAGCGCTGATAAGATGGATTCC
>NW_025746559.1:65000-80000 GCF_021184085.1 Oncorhynchus gorbuscha | reverse complement strand
ACCTTTATTTAACCAGGTAGGAAAGTTGAGAACACCTTTATTTAACCAGGTAGGAAAGTTGAGAACACCTTTATTTAACCAGGTAGGCTAGTTGAGAACACCTTTATTTAACCAGGTAGGCTAGTTGAGAACACCTTTATTTAACCAGGTAGGCTAGTTGAGAACACCTTTATTTAACCAGGTAGGAAAGTTGAGAACACCTTTATTTAACCAGGTAGGAAAGTTGAGAACACCTTTATTTAACCAGGTAGGCCAGTTGAGAACACCTTTATTTAACTAGATAGGCTAGTTGAGAACACCTTTATTTAACCAGGTAGGCAAGTTGAGAACACCTTTATTTAACCAGGTAGGAAAGTTGAGAACACCTTTATTTAACCAGGTAGGCTAGTTGAGAACACCTTTATTTAACCAGGTAGGAAAGTTGAGAACACCTTTATTTAACCAGGTAGGCAAGTTGAGAACACCTTTATTTAACCAGGGAGGCTAGTTGAGAACACCTTTATTTAACCAGGGAGGCTAGTTGAGAACACCTTTATTTAACCAGGTAGGCAAGTTGAGAACACCTTTATTTAACCAGGGAGGCTAGTTGAGAACACCTTTATTTAACCAGGTAGGCTAGTTGAGAACACCTTTATTTAACCAGGTAGGCAAGTTGAGAACACCTTTATTTAACCAGGTAGGCTAGTTGAGAACACCTTTATTTAACCAGGTAGGCTAGTTGAGAACACCTTTATTTAACCAGGTAGGCTAGTTGAGAACACCTTTATTTAACCGGGTAGGCAAGTTGAGAACACCTTTATTTAACCAGGTAGGCTAGTTGAGAACACCTTTATTTAACCAGGTAGGCAAGTTGAGAACACCTTTATTTAACCGGGTAGGCAAGTTGAGAACACCTTTATTTAACCGGGTAGGCTAGTTGAGAACAAGTTCTCATTTACAATTGCGACCTGGCCAAGATAAAACAAAGCAGTTTGACAGATACAACGACACAGAGTTACACATGGAGTAAAACAAACATACAGTCAATAATACAGTATAAACAAGTCTATATACAATGTGAGCAAATGAGGTGAGAAGGGAGGTAAAGGCAAAAAAGGCCATGGTGGCGAAGTAAATACAATATAGCAAGTAAAACACTGGAATGGTAGTTTTGCAGTGGAAGAATGTGCAAAGTAGAAATAAAAATAATGGGGTGCAAAGTAGCAAAATAAATAAATAAATAAATAAAAGAAAATAAATTCAGTAGGGAAAGAGGTAGTTGTTTGGGCTAAATTCTAGGTGGGCTATGTACAGGTGCAGTAATCTGTGAACTCCTCTGACAGCTGGTGCTTAAATACAGTGAACAAACATACAGTCAATAATACAGTATAAACAAGTCTATATACGATGTGAGCCAATGAGGTGAGAAGGGAGGTAAAGGCAAAAAAAGGCCATGGTGGCAAAGTAAATACAATACAGCAAGTAAAACACTGGAATGGTAGTTTTGCAGTGGAAGAATGTGCAAAGTAGAGAGATAAATAATGTTATAGGAAATGATTCCTTACTTATAGTACATACAGTACCAGGCAAAAGTGTGGACACACCTACTCTACTCATTCAATATTTTTTCTTTCTTTGTTTCTTTTATGATTTCTTTCTTTTATTTTACTATTATTATTATTTTATTTTTTATTTTTTACTATTTTCTACATTGTGAAGACATCAAACTATGAAATAACACATATGAAATAATTTAGGAACAGGAGAAGTGTTAACCAAATCAAAATATATTTTATATTTGAGATTCCTCAAAGTAGACACCCTTTGCCTTGATGACAGCTTTGCACACTCTTGGCATTCTCTCAACTAGCTTCATGACATAGTCACCTGGAATGCATTTCAATTAACAGGTGTGCCTTGATAAAAGTTAAATAGTGGAATTTCTTTCCTTCTTAATGCGTTTGAGCCAATCAGTTGTGTTGTGACAAGGTAGGGGTGGTATACAGAAGATAGCCCTATTTGGTAAAAGACCAAGTCCATATTATGGCAAGAACAGCTCAAATAAGAAAAGATAAATGACAGTCCATCATTACTTTAAGACATGAAGGTCAGTCAATATGGAACATTTCAAGAACTTTGAGAGTTTCTTCAATTGCAGTCGACAAACTATGAAGCGCTATGATGAAACTGGCTCTCATGAGGACCGCCACAGGAAAGGAAGACCCAGAGTTACCTCTGCAGCACAGGATAAGCTCATTAGAGTTAACTGCACCTCAGATTGCAGCCCAAATAAATGCTTCACAGATTTCAAGATCTTTGAAAGTTTCTTCAAGTGCAGTCGAAAAACCATCAAGCGCTATGATGAAACTGGCTCTCATGGGGACCGCCACAGGAAAGGAAGACCCAGAGGTACCTCTGCTGCAGAGGATAAGTTCATTAGAGTTAACTGCACTTCAGATTGCAGCCCAAATAAATGCTTCACAGAGTTCAAGTAACAGACACATCTCAACATCAACTGTTCAGAGGAGACTATGTGAATCAGACCTTTATGGTCGAATTACTGCAAAGAAACCACTACTAAAGGAAACCAATAAGAAGAAGACTTGCTTGGGCCAAGAAACACGAGCAATGGACATTGAGATTTTTGCTTCCAACCACCGTGTCTTTGTGAGTCGCAGAGTAGGTGAACAGAAGATCTCTGCGTCTGTGGTTCCCACTGTGAAGCATGGAGGAGGAGGAGGTGTGATGGTGCTTTGCTGGTGACACTGTCTGTGATTTATTTCGAATTCAAGGCACAATTAACCAGTATGGCTACCACAGCATTATACAGTGATACGCCATCCCATCTGGTTTGGGCTTAGTGGGATTGTCATTTGTTTTTCAAACAGGACAATGACCCAACACACCTCCAGGCTGTGTAAGGGTTATTTGACCAAGAAGGAGAGTGATTGAGTGCTGCATCAGATGACTTGTCCTCCACCATCACCCGACCTCAACCCAATTGTGATGAGTTGGACTGCAGAGTGAAGGAAAAGCCCACAATTGCTCAACATACAATATGTGGGAAATCCTTCAAGAATGTTGGAAAAGCATTCCAGGTGAAGCTGGTTGAGAGAATGCCAAGAGTGTGCAAAGCTGTCATCAAGGCAAAGGTTGGCTACTTTGTACGGACCACCCTCCCTCAATTCCTATATGGGCTTCCTCTCAATTCAGCCCTTCAAATGTCAGGGTCAGATTGACTGATACAAAGAAACCGTTTGTTTAGTCTGACCAATTAATATGGAGACTTAACAAGCTGAGGGAGGAACCTCACCCTGTCGTCCCCCTATCCCTCCATCCCTCTTCTCCACTCCCCGATTCCTCTGAAGTCACACACTAAAATTCACTCTCTCGGGTAGAACTTCTCCATGGTCTCATTAAAACTGGATAGTTTTCTCTCTCTGTCTCTGTCTCTGTCTCTGTCTCTGTCTCTCTCTCTCTCTCTCTCTCTCTCTCTCTCTCTCTCTCTCTCTCTCTCTCTCTCTCTCTCTCTCTCTCTCTCTCAGCCTGCTCATTAGGAGCTGTACTAGAGGAGCCTCAAGCCTGATAATTATTGGTGAGCGATGGGAGAGATGGATGGAGGGATGGTTAAAACGAGAAGGTGTGTGTGCATGCATGTGTGTGTGTGTGTGTGTGTGTGTGTGTGTGTGTGTGTGTGTGTGTGTGTGTGTGTGTGTGTGTGTGTGTGTGTGTGTGTGTGTGTGTGTGTGTGTGTGTGTGTGTGTGAGAGAGAGAGAGAGAGAGAGAGAGAGAGAGAGAGAGAGAGAGAAAAGAGAAAGTGTGTGTGAGTGAGGAGGTGGGAGGGGGTTTGATCAGAGACAGGATTTGACATGAATGTTCATGTTAAAAAATATAACAGTTAACTGTCAGGGTGTCAGTGTGGAGTGGGGGTTGTCAGGGTGTCAGTGTGGAGTGTGGAGTGGGGGGTTGTCAGGGTGTCAGTGTGGAGTGGTGGGGTTGTCAGGGTGTCAGTGTGGAGTGGGGGGTTGTCAGGGTGTCAGTGTGGAGTGGGGGGTTGTCAGGGTGTCAGTGTGGAATGTTAGGGTTGTCAGGGTGTCAGTGTGGAGTGTGGGGGGTTGCCAGGGTGTTAGTGTGGAGTGGGGGTTGTCAGGGTGTCAGTGTGGAGAGGGGGTTGTCAGGGTGTCAGGGTGTCAGGGTATCAGTGTGGAGTGGGGGGATGTCAGGGTGTCAGTGTGGAGTGGGTGGGTTGTCAGTGTGGAGTGGTGGGGTTGTCAGGGTGTCAGTGTGGAGTGGGGGGTTGTCAGGGTGTCAGTGTGGAATGGTGGGGTTATCAGGGTGTCAGTGTGGAGTGGGGGGTTGTCAGGGTGTCAGTGTGGAGTGGGGGGTTGTCAGGGTGTCAGTGTGGAGTGAGGGGTTGTCAGGGTGTCAGTGTGGAGTGGGGGGTTGTCAGGGTGTCAGTGTGGAGTGTGGAGTGGGGGTTGTCAGGGTGTCAGTGTGGAATGGTGGGGTTATCAGGGTGTCAGTGTGGAGTGGGGGTTGTCAGGGTGTCAGTGTGGAGTGGGGGGTTGTCAGGGTGTCAGTGTGGAGTGGTGGGGTTGTCAGGGTGTCAGTGTGGAGTGGGGGTTGTCAGGGTGTCAGTGTGGAGTGGGGGGGGGTTGTCAGGGTGTCAGTGTGGAGTGTGGAGTGGGGGTTGTCAGGGTGTCAGTGTGGAGTGGTGGGGTTGTCAGGGTGTCAGTGTGGAGTGGTGGGGTTGTCAGGGTGTCAGTGTGGAGTGGGGGGTTGTCAGGGTGTCAGTGTGGAGTGTGGAGTGGGGGGTTGTCAGGGTGTCAGTGTGGAGTGGTGGGGTTGTCAGGGTGTCAGTGTGGAGTGGTGGGGTTGTCAGGGTGTCAGTGTGGAGTGTGGAGTGGGGGGTTGTCAGGGTGTCAGTGTGGAGTGTGGAGTGGTGGGGTTGTCAGGGTGTCAGTGTGGAGTGGTGGGGTTGTCAGGGTGTCAGTGTGGAGTGTGGAGTGGGGGGGTTGTCAGGGTGTCAGTGTGGAGTGGTGGGGTTGTCAGGGTGTCAGTGTGGAGTGTGGAGTGGGGGTTGTCAGGGTGTCAGTGTGGAGTGGTGGGGTTGTCAGGGTGTCAGTGTGGAGTGTGGGGGGGGGGGGTTGCCAGGGTGTTAGTGTGGAGTGGGGGTTGTCAGGGTGTCAGTGTGGAGAGGGGGTTGTCAGGGTGTCAGGGTGTCAGGGTATCAGTGTGGAGTGGGGGGATGTCAGGGTGTCAGTGTGGAGTGGGTGGGTTGTCAGGGTGTCAGTGTGGAGTGGTGGGGTTGTCAGGGTGTCAGTGTGGAGTGGGGGGTTGTCAGGGTGTCAGTGTGGAATGGTGGGGTTATCAGGGTGTCAGTGTGGAGTGGGGGTTGTCAGGGTGTCAGTGTGGAGTGGGGGTTGTCAGGGTGTCAGTGTGGAGTGAGGGGGTTGTCAGGGTGTCAGTGTGGGAGTGGGGGGTTGTCAGGGTGTCAGTGTGGAGTGTGGAGTGGGGGGTTGTCAGGGTGTCAGTGTGGAATGGTGGGGTTATCAGGGTGTCAGTGTGGAGTGGGGGTTGTCAGGGTGTCAGTGTGGAGTGGGGGGTTGTCAGGGTGTCAGTGTGGAGTGGTGGGGTTGTCAGGGTGTCAGTGTGGAGTGTGGAGTGGGGGTGTCAGTGTGGAGTGGTGGGGTTGTCAGGGTGTCAGTGTGGAGTGGGGGGTTGTCAGGGTGTCAGTGTGGAGTGTGGAGTGGGGGTGTCAGTGTGGAGTGTGGTGGTGGGGGGTTGTCAGGGTGTCAGTGTGGAGTGGTGGGGTTGTCAGGGTGTCAGTGTGGAGTGTGGAGTGGGGGGTTGTCAGGGTGTCAGTGTGGAGTGGGGGGTTGTCAGGGTGTCAGTGTGGAATGTTAGGGTTGTCAGGATGTCAGTGTGGAGGTGGGGGGTTGCCAGGGTGTTAGTGTGGAGTGGGGGTTGTCAGGGTGTCAGTGTGGAGAGGGGGGTTGTCAGGGTGTCAGGGTGTCAGGGTATCAGTGTGGAGTGGGGGGATGTCAGGGTGTCAGTGTGGAGTGGGTGGGTTGTCAGGGTGTCAGTGTGGAGTGGTGGGGTTGTCAGGGTGTCAGTGTGGAGTGGGGGGTTGTCAGGGTGTCAGTGTGGAATGGTGGGGTTATCAGGGTGTCAGTGTGGAGTGGGGGTTGTCAGGGTGTCAGTGTGGAGTGGGGGTTGTCAGGGTGTCAGTGTGGAGTGAGGGGGTTGTCAGGGTGTCAGTGTGGAGTGGGGGTTGTCAGGGTGTCAGTGTGGAGTGTGGAGTGGGGGGGTTGTCAGGGTGTCAGTGTGGAATGGTGGGGTTATCAGGGTGTCAGTGTGGAGTGGGGGTTGTCAGGGTGTCAGTGTGGAGTGGGGGGTTGTCAGGGTGTCAGTGTGGAGTGGTGGGGTTGTCAGGGTGTCAGTGTGGAGTGTGGAGTGGGGGTGTCAGTGTGGAGTGGTGGGGTTGTCAGGGTGTCAGTGTGGAGTGGGGGTTGTCAGGGTGTCAGTGTGGAGTGTGGAGTGGGGGTGTCAGTGTGGAGTGTGGTGGTGGGGGGGGTTGACCAGACATTATGTTTCTGAAGTTATGATGACTGACTGATATTGACTGACTGACTGTGTACCTAATGCACCATCTGTGATGCAGTTTCATGGTCAACAGACATAGCTGACAAACCTTGGCAGAAGTCCCTTTGAAACAGACAGTACTAGCTGTGGGCCTGTATGTGTTCAGTCACACAAAAAGTCCAAGGTTGCATTCGCTTCTGCCATTGGCAATTTTACAGCTTGATATTGAGTCATGAAAATACCTCTTACTTCTTCCTGAAAGCTATAAGCCCATTCAGTCTTCAAGGCTACATGTTGACAGAAATGAAAGACCTGGACAAAGTGGCTCATCCTTTGAGATATAACCAGCCAGAGAGAGAGAGAGAGATATAACCAGCCAGAGAGAGAGAGAGATATATAACCAGCCAGAGAGAGAGAGAGAGATATATATAACCAGCCAATGAGAGGGAGATATATAACCAGCCAGAGAGAGAGAGAGAGAGATATATAACCAGCCAGAGAGAGAGAGAGAGATATATAACCAGCCAATGAGAGGGAGATATATAACCAGCCAGAGAGAGAGAGAGAGATATATAACCAGCCAGAGAGAGAGAGAGAGATATATATAACCAGCCAATGAGAGGGAGATATATAACCAGCCAGAGAGAGAGAGAGAGATATATAACCAGCCAGAGAGAGAGAGAGAGATATATAACCAGCCAATGAGAGGGAGATATATAACCAGCCAGAGAGAGAGATATATATAACCAGCCAGAGAGAGAGATATATAACCAGCCAGAGAGGGAGATATATAACCAGCCAGAGAGAGAGAGAGAGATATATAACCAGCCAGAGAGAGAGAGAGAGAGATATAACCAGCCAGAGAGAGAGAGAGAGAGATATAACCAGCCAGAGAGAGAGAGAGAGATATATAACCAGCCAATGAGAGGGAGATATATAACCAGCCAATGAGAGGGAGATATATAACCAGCCAGAGAGAGAGATATAAACCAGCCAGAGAGAGAAGATATATAGCCAGAGAGAAATATATAACCAGCCAGAGAGAATATATATAACCAGCCAGAGAGAGAAATATATAACCAGCCAGAGAGAGAAATATAACCAGCCAGAGAGAGAAATATATAACCAGCCAGAGAGAAATATATAACCAGCCAGAGAGAAATATATAACCAGCCAGAGAGAAATATATAACCAGCCAGAGAGAAATATATAACCAGCCAGAGAGAAATATATAACCAGCCAGAAATATATAACCAGCCAGAGAGAAATATATAACCAGCCAGAGAGAAAATATAACCAGCCAGAGAGAGAAATATAACCAGCCAGAGAGAAATATATAACCAGCCAGAGAGAGAAATATAACCAGCCAGAGAGAGATAATATAACCAGCCAGAGAGAAATATATAACCAGCCAGAGAGAGAGATATATAATCAGACAGAGAGAAAGATATAACAGCCAGAGAGAGATATAACCAGACAGAGAGAGATATAACCAGACAGAGAGAGAGATATAACCAGACAGAGAGAGATATAACCAGACAGAGAGAAATATATAACCAGCCAGAGAGAGAGAGATATAACCAGACAGAGAGAGATATAACTAGCCAGAGAGAGAGAGATATAACCAGACAGAGAGAGATATAACCAGACAGAGAGAGAGATATAACCAGACAGAGAGAGATATAACCAGACAGAGAGAAATATATAACCAGACAGAGAGAGATATAACCAGACAGAGAGAGAGATATAACCAGACAGAGAAAGATATAACTAGCCAGAGAGAGAGAGATATAACCAGACAGAGAGAGATATAACCAGACAGAGAGAGAGATATAACCAGACAGAGAGAGATATAACCAGACAGAGAGAAATATATAACCAGACAGAGAGAGATATAACCAGACAGAGAGAGAGATATAACCAGACAGAGAGAGATATAACCAGACAGAGAGAAAGATATAACTAGCCAGAGAGAGAGAGAGAGAGAGATATGACCAGACAGAGAGAGATATATAACCAGCCAGAGAGAGAGATATAACCAGACAGAGAGAAATATATAACTAGCCAGAGAGAGAGAGAGAGAGAGAGAGAGAGAGATATGACCAGACAGGGAGAAATATATAACTAGCCAGAGAGAGAGAGAGAGAGAGAGAGAGAGAGAGAGAGAGAGAGATATGACCAGACAGAGAGAGAGATATAACCAGACAGAGAGAAATATATAACTAGCCAGAGAGAGAGAGAGAGAGAGAGAGAGAGAGAGAGAGAGAGAGAGAGAGAGATATGACCAGACAGAGAGAGATATATAACCAGCCAGAGAGAGAGATATAACCAGACAGAGAGAAAGATATAACTAGCCAGAGAGAGAGAGAGAGAGAGAGATATAACCAGACAGAGAGAGATATATAACCAGCCAGAGAGAGATATAACCAGCCAGAGAGATATATATATAACCAGCCAGAGAGAGAGATATGACCAGCCAGAGAGAGAGAGAGATATATATATAACCAGCCAGAGAGAGAAAGATATAACCAGCCAGAGAGAGAAATATATAACCAGCCAGAGAGAAAGATATAACCAGCCAGAGAGAGATATATATAACCAGCCAGAGAGAGAAAGATATAACCAGCCAGAGAGAGAAATATATAACCAGCCAGAGAGATATATATATAACCAGCCAGAGAGAGAAAGATATAACCAGCCAGAGAGAGAAATATATAACCAGCCAGAGAGATATATATATAACCAGCCAGAGAGAGAGATATGACCAGCCAGAGAGAGAGAGAGATATATATATAACCAGCCAGAGAGAGATATAACCAGCCAGAGAGAAATATATAACCAGCCAGAGAGAAATATATAACCAGCCAGAGAGAGAAATATATAACCAGCCAGAGAGAGAAATATATAACCAGCCAGAGAGAGAAATATATAACCAGCCAGAGAGAAATATATAACCAGCCAGAGAGAGAAATATATAACCAGCCAGAGAGAGAAATATAACCAGCCAGAGAGAAATATATAACCAGCCAGAGAGAAATATATAACCAGCCAGAGAGAGAAATATATAACCAGCCAGAGAGAGATATATAACCAGCCAGAGAGAAATATATAACCAGCCAGAGAGAGAGAGAGAGAGAGAGAGATAATCAGCCAGAGAGAAATATATAACCAGCCAGAGAGAGAGAAATATATAACCAGCCAGAGAGAGATATATAACCAGCCAGAGAGAGAGCTATATAACCAGCCAGAGAGAGAAATATATAACCAGCCAGAGAGAGAGAGATATATAACTAGCCAGAGAGAGATATAACCAGCCAGAGAGATATATATATAACCAGCCAGAGAGAGAGATATGACCAGCCAGAGAGAGAGAAATATATAACCAGCCAGAGAGAGAGCTATATAACCAGCCAGAGAGATATATATATAACCAGCCAGAGAGAGAAATATATAACCAGCCAGAGAGAGATATATAACCAGCCAGAGAGAGAAATATATAACCAGCCAGATAGAGAGATATAACCAGCCAGAGAGAGACAGATATAACCAGCCAGAGAGAAATATATAACCAGCCAGGGCGATAGAGTTATAACCAGCCAGAGAGAGATATATATAACCAGCCAGAGAGAGATATATATAACCAGCCAGAGAGATATATATAACCAGCCAGAGAGAGAGAGATATAACCAGCCAGAGAGATAAGGGGGAGCTAGAGGAGGGAGGAGGGGAAGCTAGAGGAGGGAGGAGGGGGAGCTAGAAGAGATAGGGAGGGATGGAGGGGGAGCTAGAAGAGGGAGGGAGGGATGGAGGGGGAGCTAGAAGAGGGAGGGAGGGTGGAGGGGGAGCTAGAAGAGGTAGGGAGGGATGGAGGGGGAGCTAGAGGAGGTAGGTAGGGAGGGATGGAGGAGATGTTGATAGTGGTGCAAACAAGTCCTGATAAGTGTCTTCTATTCCTCTTTCTGACAAACCAAAGCAGGTTGCCAAGCTGGTTTACAATGAGATGAGTGGTCTTTTACAAAGGTCCCAGCAGGTTGCCAAGCTGGTTTACAATGAGATGAATGGTCTTCTACAAAGGTCCTAGCAGGTTGCCAAGCTGGTTTACAATGAGATGAATGGTCTTTTACAAAGGTCCCAGCAGGTTGCCAAGCTGGTTTACAATGAGATGAATGGTCTTCTACAAAGGTCCCAGCAGGTTGCCAAGCTGGTTTACAATGAGATGAGTGGTCTTTTACAAAGGTCCCAGCAGGTTGCCAAGCTGGTTTACAATGAGATGAATGGTCTTCTACAAAGGTCCTAGCAGGTTGCCAAGCTGGTTTACAATGAGATGAATGGTCTTCTACAAAGGTCCCAGCAGGTTGCCAAGCTGGTTTACAATGAGATGAATGTTCTTCTACAACGGTCCCAGCAGGTTGCCAAGCTGGTTTACAATGAGATGAATGGTCTTCTACAAAGGTCCCAGCAGGTTGCCAAGCTGGTTTACAATGAGATGAGTGGTCTTCTACAAAGGTCCCAGCAGGTTGCCAAGCTGGTTTACAATGAGATGAGTGGTCTTCTACAAAGGTCCCAGCAGGTTGCCAAGCTGGTTTACAATGAGATGAGTGGTCTTCTACAACGGTCCCAGCAGGTTGCCAAGCTGGTTTACAATGAGATGAGTGGTCTTCTACAAAGGTCCCAGCAGGTTGCCAAGCTGGTTTACAATGAGATGAGTGGTCTTCTACAAAGGTGTCCCAGTGTTTCTTAAATATCACACTTGAAAGTCAATTGTACTTGGCTCGCGTAGCACCCCGTATTATCGGCATATTCAACAGCTTTTATGAAATACATTACCTTCAACAGTGTTATATTGTGATCAAGCCATCAATGTTTTGTGATTATTGGTGTGGTAAAAATGTTAGCTAACGGGTTAGCAATTAGCAAAGCTTGACATTTTAGTGGAAATATTACTACTGTCAGTTACTACTGTCAGCTCTTTAATAAGCAGTTTAGCAAAAACAAATTGTCATGCCCTGACCTTCGCATTCTTTGTTTTCTTTATTATATTTGTTAGGTCAGGGTGTGACATGGGTGATATGTGTGTTTTTGTCTCATCAAGGGTGTTTTGTAGGTTTATGGGGTTGTATCCATCTAGGTGTTTATGTAGGTCTATGGTTGCCTAGATCGGTTCTCAATTAGAGGCAGCTGGTTATCGTTGTCTCTGATTGGGAACCATATTTAGGCAGCCATGTTCTTTGTTTTTTTGTGGGTGTTTGTTTGCTGTGCCAGTGTTTGTGCCACACGGGACTGTTTCGGTTCATTTATATTCACTTTATTGTTTTTGTATTTCATAGTGTTCAGTATTTTCTATTAAAACATGGACACTTACCACGCTGCGTATTGGTCCGATCCCTGCTACTCCTCTTCAGACGAAGAGGAGGAATTCCGTTACACAAACAAGTCCTGTATTATCGTCATACGGTTCCCAGTTATTGGCCACCTTAATGTTATGTTCAATTACAAGTTATACGTTACCGTTCAAACGTTTGGGGTCACTTAGAAATGTCCTTGTTTTTGAAAGAAAAGCACATTTTTGTCAAATTGATCAGAAGTACAGTGTCGACATTGTAGTGTCTATCAACCTTTTAAACGGTAGTGTAATTGACTATTGTAGATGCTGATTTAAAAAAAAACAATATCTACATAGGCGTTCAGAGGCCCATTGTCAGAAACCATCACTCCTGTGTTCCAATGGCGCGTTGTGTTAGCTAATCCAAGTTTATCATTTTAAAATCATTAGAAAACTATTTTGCAATTATGTTAGCACAGCTGAAAACTGTTCTGATTAAAGAAGCAATAAAACTGGCCTTCTTTAGACTAGTCGAGTATCTGGGGCATCAGCATTTGTGGGTTCAATTACAGGCTCAAAATGGCCAGAAACAAAGACTTTCTTCTGAAACTCGTCAGTCTATTCTTGTTCTGAGAAATTAAGGTTATTCCATGCGAGAAATTGCCAAGAAACTGAAGATCTCGTACAACACTGTGTACTCCTCCCGTCACAGAACAACGCAAACCGGCTCTAACCAGAATAGAAAGAGGAGTGAGAGGCCCCAGTACACAACTGAGCAGGAGGACAAGTACATTGAAGTGTCTAGTTTGAGAATCAGACGCCCCACAAGTCCTCAACTGGCAGCTTCATTAAATAGTACCCAAAAAGCACCAGTCTCAACATCAACAGTGAAAAGGCGACTCCGGGATGCTGGCCTTCTAGGCGGAGTTGCAAAGGAAAACCATATCACAGACTGGCCAATAAAAAGAAAAGATTAAGATGGGCAAAAGACACTGGACAGAGGAACTCTGCCTAGAAGGCCAGCATCCCGGAATCGTCTCTTCACTGTTGACGTTGAGACTGGACAGAGGAACTCTGCCTAGAAGGCCAGCATCCCGGAATCGTCTCTTCACTGTTGACGTTGAGACTGGACAGAGGAACTCTGCCTAGAAGGCCAGCATCCCGGAATCGTCTCTTCACTGTTGACGTTGAGACTGGACAGAGGAACTCTGCCTAGAAGGCCAGCATCCCGGAATCGTCTCTTCACTGTTGACGTTGAGACTGGACAGAGTAACTCTGCCTAGAAGGCCAGCATCCCGGAGTCGTCTCTTCACTGTTGACGGTGAGACTGGGACAGAGTAACTCTGCCTAGAAGGCCAGCATCCCGGAGTCGTCTCTTCAATGTTGACGTTGAGACTGGACAGAGTAACTCTGCCTAGAAGGCCAACATCCCGTAATCGTCTCTTCACTGTTGACGTTGAGACTGGACAGAGGAACTCTGCCTAGAAGGCCAGCATCCCGTAATCGTCTCTTCACTGTTGACGTTGATACTGGACAGAGGAACTCTGCCTAGAAGGCCAGCATCCTGGAATCGTCTCTTCACTGTTGATGTTGAGACTGGACAGAGTAACTCTGCCTAGAAGGCCAGCATCCCGGAGTTGTCTCTTCACTGTTGACGGTGAGACTGGACAGAGTAACTCTGCCTAGAAGGCCAGCATCCCGGAGTCGTCTCTTCAATGTTGACGTTGAGACTGGACAGAGGAACTCTGCCTAGAAGGCCAGCATCCCGTAATCGTCTCTTCACTGTTGACGTTGATACTGGACAGAGGAACTCTGCCTAGAAGGCCAGCATCCCGGAATCGTCTCTTCACTGTTGACGTTGAGACTGGACAGAGTAACTCTGCCTAGAAGGCCAGCATCCCGGAGTCGTCTCTTCACTGTTGACGTTGAGACTGGACAGAGTAACTTTGCCTAGAAGGCCAGCATCCCGGAGTCGTCTCTTCAATGTTGACGTTGAGACTGGACAGAGTAACTCTGCCTAGAAGGCCAGCATCCCGGAGTCGTCTCTTCACTGTTGATGGTGAGACTGGATAGAGTAACTCTGCCTAGAAGGCCAGCATCCCGGAGTCGTCTCTTCAATGTTGACATTGAGACTGGACAGAGTAACTCTGCCTAGAAGGCCAGCATCCCGGAGTCCCCTCTTCACTGTTGACGTTGAGACTGGACAGAGTAACTCTGCCTAGAAGGCCAGCATCCCGGAGTTGTCTCTTCACTGTTGACGTTGAGACTGGACAGAGTAACTCTGCCTAGAAGGCCAGCTTCCCGGAGTTGTCTCTTCACTGTTGACGTTGAGACTGGACAGAGGAACTCTGCCTAGAAGGCCAGCATCCCGGAGTCGTCTCTTCACTGTTGACGTTGAGACTGGACAGAGTAACTCTGCCTAGAAGGCCAGCATCCCGGAGTCGCCTCTTCACTGTTGACGTTGAGACTGGACAGAGTAACTCTGGTGTTTTGCGGGTACTATTTAATGAAGCTGCCAGTCTTAAAAAAAACAAGGAACATTTCTAAGTGACCCTAAATTTTTGAATGGTCGTGTATCCGTTTAATATAGTTCAAAATAGACACGCCCACCTCGTATCCAAAGTGTTCAAAATAGACACGCCCACCTCGTATCCAAAGTGTTCAAAATAGACACGCCCACCTCGTATCCAAAGTGTTCAAAATAGACACGCCCACTTCGTATCCAAAGTGTTCAAAATAGACACGCCCACCTCGTATCCAAAGTGTTCAAAATAGACACGCCCACCTCGTATCCAAAGTGTTCAAAATAGACACGCCCACCTCGTATCCAAAGTGTTCAAAATAGACACGCCCACCTCGTATCCAAAGTGTTCAAAATAGACACGCCCACCTCGTATCCAAAGTGTTCAAAATAGACACGCCCACCTCGTGTCCAAAGTGTTCAAAATAGACACGCCCACCTCGTATTCAAAGTGTTCAAAATAGACACGCCCACCTCGTATCCAAAGTGTTCAAAATAGACACGCCCACCTCGTATCCAAAGTGTTCAAAATAGACACGCCCACCTCGTATCCAAAGTGTTCAAAATAGACACGCCCACCTCGTATCCAAAG
>NW_025746559.1:42500-60000 GCF_021184085.1 Oncorhynchus gorbuscha | reverse complement strand
TGAATAGGTTCTCTTGGAGTCCTGTTGGCACGGTTACGGGCCTGGGAGGAGATGGTGACCAGTTCGTACCTGAACCCCCTCTGGGAGAGGCTCCAATGGGCCTCGACTGGAGAAGGTGACCTGGCCCTACCTGAACCCCCTCTGGGAGAGGCTCAATGGGCCTCGACTGGAGAAGGTGACCTGGCCCTACCTGAACCCCCTCTGGGAGAGGCTCCAATGGGCCTCGACTGGAGAAGGTGACCTAGCCCTACCTGAACCCCCTCTGGGAGAGGTTCCAATGAGCCTCGACTGTAGAAGGTGATCTGGCCCTACCTGAACCCCCTCTGGGAGAGGCACCAATACTATGGCCAGGTTTTATATTCCGACTAAAAGAACACAAACCTCCCCAAGCTGTCTGTCTCTCACACCTGAGTATGGTACAATAATGTTCTCTGAATGGAGATGTGCTAAAGCAGAGAGGATTCATGTTTGGATATCCAACTGGAAAAGAACATTTTTGAGACAAGTACAACACTGTATTAAAAAGACTGTAGATAGTTATAGACTCATTGTCATGCAGGTGAAAGAGGACCCAAAAGCGACTTAACAGAAACAGAGTTTATTTAAGTCCAAACAGGGAATAACAGAAATCCTCTAGTCTGTAGAGGGGAATAACAGGAGAAGCGGCCACAGACTGCAGGTCGCTTCGGGTAGGCGCAGGCCGTAGTTGACAGAGACACCTGCTCACACGCAGCATCTGATGAAGGCAAAAAACACGACAGGACAGGGCGATACACAATCACAGCAAAAACACGACAGGACAGGGCGATACGCAATCACAGCATGGTGAATACTAAACAAGGAACCGACGGGACAGGAACGGAACACAAAGGAATAAATAGGGACTCTAATCAGGGGAAAGGATCGGGAACAGGTGTGGGAAGACTAAATGATGATTAGGGGAATAGGAACAGCTGGGAGCAGGAACGGAACGATAGAGAGAAGAGAGAGCGAGAGAGTGAGAGAGGGAGGGGGAGAGAGAGGGATAGAAAGAGGGAAAGAACCAAATAAGACCAGCAGAGGGAAACGAATAGAATGGGGAGCACAGGGACAAGACATGATAATAAATGACAAACATGACAGTACCCCCCACTCACCGAGCGCCTCCTGGCGCACTCGAGGAGGAATCCTGGCGGCAACGGAGGAAATCATCGATGAGTGAACGGTCCAGCACGTCCCGAGACGGAACCCAACTCCTCTCCTCAGGACCGTAACCCTCCCAATCCACTAAGTATTGGTGACCCCGTCCCCGAGAACGCATGTCCATGATCTTATGTACCTTGTAAATAGGTGCGCTCTCGACAAGGACGGGAGGGGGGGAGGGAAGACGAACGGGGGTGCGAAGAAAGGGCTTAACACAGGAGACATGGAAGACAGGATGGACGCGACGAAGATGTCGCGGAAGAAGCAGTCGCACAGCGACAGGATTGACGACCTGGGAGACACGGAACGGACCAATGAACCGCGGAGTCAACTTACGAGAAGCTGTCGTAAGAGGAAGGTTGCGAGTGGAAAGCCACACTCTCTGGCCGCAACAATACCTTGGACTCTTAATCCTGCGTTTATTGGCGGCTCTCACCGTCTGTGCCCTGTAACGGCAAAGTGCAGACCTCACCCTCCTCCAGGTGCGCTCACAACGTTGGACAAACGCTTGAGCGGAGGGAACGCTGGACTCGGCAAGCTGGGATGAGAACAGAGGAGGCTGGTAACCCAGACTACTCTGAAACGGAGATAACCCGGTAGCAGACGAAGGAAGCGAATTGTGAGCGTATTCTGCCCAGGGGAGCTGTTCTGCCCAAGACGCAGGGTTTCTGAAAGAAAGGCTGCGTGAGTATGCGACCAATCGTCTGATTGGCCCTCTGCTTGACCGTTAGACTGGGGATGAAACCCGGAAGAGAGACTGACGGACGCACCAATCAAACGACAGAACTCCCTCCAAAACTGTGACGTGAATTGCGGGCCTCTGTCTGAAACGGCGTCTAACGGGAGGCCATGAATTCTGAATACATTCTCAATAATGATTTGTGCCGTCTCCTTAGCGGAAGGAAGTTTAGCGAGGGGAATGAAATGTGCCGCCTTAGAGAACCTATCGACAACCGTCAGAATCACAGTCTTCCCCGCAGACAAAGGCAGACCGGTAATGAAGTCTAAGGCAATGTGAGACCATGGTCGAGAAGGAATGGGGAGCGGTCTGAGACGACCGGCAGGAGGAGAGTTACCCGACTTAGTCTGCGCGCAGTCCGAACAAGCAGCCACGAAACGGCGCGTGTCACGCTCCTGAGTCGGCCACCAAAAGCGCTGGCGAATAGACGCAAGAGTGCCTCGAACACCGGGATGACCAGCTAACTTGGCAGAGTGAGCCCACTGAAGAACAGCCAGACGAGTGGAAACAGGAACGAAAAGGAGGTTACTAGGACAAGCGCGCGGCGACGCAGTGTGCGTGAGTGCTTGCTTAACCTGTCTTTCAATTCCCCAGACTGTTAACCCGACAACACGCCCATAAGGAAGAATCCCCTCGGGATCAGTAGAAGCCACAGAAGAACTAAACAGACGGGATAAGGCATCAGGCTTGGTGTTCTTGCTACCCGGACGGTAAGAAATCACAAACTCGAAACGAGCGAAAAACAACGCCCAACGAGCTTGACGGGCATTAAGTCGCTTGGCAGAACGGATGTACTCAAGGTTCTTATGGTCTGTCCAAACGACAAAAGGAACGGTCGCCCTCCAACCACTGTCGCCATTCGCCTAGGGCTAAGCGGATGGCGAGCAGTTCACGGTTACCCACATCATAGTTGCGCTCAGATGGCGACAGGCGATGAGAAAAATAAGCGCAAGGATGAACCTTATCGTCAGACTGGAAGCGCTGGGATAGAATGGCTCCCACGCCTACCTCTGAAGCGTCAACCTCGACAATGAATTGTCTAGTGACGTCAGGAGTAACGAGGATAGGAGCGGACGTAAAACGTTCTTTTAGAAGATCAAAAGCTCCCTGGGCGGAACCGGACCACTTAAAACACGTCTTGACAGAAGTAAGAGCTGTGAGAGGGGCAGCAACTTGACCGAAATTACGAATGAAACGCCGATAGAAATTAGCGAAACCTAAAAAGCGCTGCAACTCGACACGTGACCTTGGAACGGGCCAATCACTGACAGCTTGGACCTTAGCGGAATCCATCTGAATGCCTTCAGCGGAAATAACGGAACCGAAAAAGTAACGGAGGAGACATGAAAAGAGCACTTCTCAGCCTTTACGTAGAGACAATTCTCTAAAAGGCGCTGTAGAACACGTCGAACGTGCTGAACATGAATCTCGAGTGACGGAGAAAAAAATCAGGATATCGTCAAGATAGACAAAAACAAAATGTTCAGCATGTCTCTCAGAACATCATTAACTAATGCCTGAAAAACAGCTGGCGCATTGGCGAGACCGAACGGCAGAACCCGGTACTCAAAATGCCCTAACGGAGTGTTAAACGCCGTTTTCCACTCGTCCCCCTCTCTGATGCGCACGAGATGGTAAGCGTTACGAAGGTCCAACTTAGTAAAGCACCTGGCTCCCTGCAGAATCTCGAAGGCTGATGACATAAGGGAAGCGGATAACGATTCTTAACCGTTATGTCATTCAGCCCTCGATAATCCACGCAGGGGCGCAGAGTACCGTCCTTCTTCTTAACAAAAAGAACCCCGCCCGGCCGGAGAAGAAGAAGGCACTATGGTACCGGCGTCAAGAGACACAGACAAATAATCCTCGAGAGCCTTACGTTCGGGAGCCGACAGAGAGTATAGTCTACCTCGAGGAGGAGTGGTCCCCGGAAGGAGATCAATACTACAATCATACGACCGGTGAGGAGGAAGGGAGTTGGCTCGGGACCGACTGAAGACCGTGCGCAGATCATGATATTCCTCCGGCACTCCTGTCAAATCGCCAGGTTCCTCCTGAGAAGTAGGGACAGAAGAAACGGGAGGGATGGCAGACATTAAACACTTCACATGACAAGAAACGTTCCAGGATAGGATAGAATTACTAGACCAATTAATAGAAGGATTATGACATACTAGCCAGGGATGACCCAAAACAACAGGTGTAAACGGTGAACGGAAAATCAAAAAAGAAATAGTCTCACTGTGGTTACCAGATACTGTGAGGGTTAAAGGTAGTGTCTCAAATCTGATACTGGGAAGATGACTACCATCTAAGGCGAACATGGGCGTAGGCTTCTCTAACTCTCTGAAAGGAATGTCATGTTTCCGAACCCATGCTTCGTCCATGAAACAACCCTCAGCCCCAGAGTCTATCAAGGCACTACATGTAGCACCCGAACCGGTCCAGCGTAGATGGACCGACAAAGTAGTACAGGATTTTGATGGAGAGACTTGAGTAGTTGCGCTCACCTGTAGCCCTCCGCTTACAGATGAGCTCTGGCTTTTACTGGACATGAATTAACAAAATGTCCAGCAACTCCGCAATAGAGGCACAGGCGGTTGGTGATCCTCCGTTCCCTCTCCTTAGTCGAGATGCGAATCCCTCCCAGCTGCATGGGCTCAGTCTCAAAGCCAGAGGAGGGAGATGGTTGCGATGCGGAGCAGGGAAACACCGTTGATGCGAGCTCTCTTCCACGAGCCCGGTGACGAAGATCTACCCGTCGTTCTATGCGGATGGCGAGAGCAATCAAAGAGTCCACATCTGAAGGAACCTCCCGGGAGAGAATCTCATCCTTAACCACTGCGTGGAGTCCCTCCAGAAAACGAGCGAGCAGCGCCGGCTCGTTCCACTCACTAGAGGCAGCAAGAGTGCGAAACTCAATAGAATAATCCGTTATGGACCGTTCACCTTGGCATAAGGAAGCCAGGGCCCTAGAAGCCTCCCCACCAAAAACTGAACGGTCAAAAACCCGAATCATCTCCTCTTTAAAGTTCTGGAACTTGTTAGAGCAATCAGCCCTTGCCTCCCAGATAGCTGTGCCCCATTCTCGAGCCCGGCCAGTAAGGAGTGAAATGACGTAAGCAACCCGAGCTCTCTCTCTAGAGTATGTGTTGGGTTGGAGAGAGAACACAATCTCACACTGCGTGAGAAAGGAGCGGCACTCAGTGGGCTGCCCGGAGTAGCAAGGTGGGTTATTAACCCTAGGTTCTGGAGGCTCGGCAGGCCAGGAAGTAACAGGTGGCACGAGACGTAGACTCTGGAACTGTCCAGAGAGGTCGGAAACCTGAGCGGCCAGGTTCTCCACGGCATGGCGAGCAGCAGACAATTCCTGCTCGTGTCTGCCGAGCATGGCTCCTTGGATCTCGACGGCAGTGTAACGAGCGTCTGAAGTCGCTGGGTCCATTCCTTGGTCGGTTCCTTCTGTCATGCAGGTGAAAGAGGACCCAAAAGCGACTTAAAAGAAACAGAGTTTATTCAAGTCCAAAAAGGGAATAACAGAAATCCTCTAGTCTGTAGAGGGGAATAACAGGAGAAGCGGCCACAGACTGCAGGTCGCTTCGGGTAGGCGCAGGCCGTAGTTGACAGAGACACCTGCTCACACGCAGCATCTGATGAAGGCAAAAAACACGACAGGACAGGGCGATACACAATCACAGCAAAAACACGACAGGACAGGGCGATACGCAATCACAGCATGGTGAATACTAAACAAGGAACCGACGGGACAGGAACGGAACACAAAGGAATAAATAGGGACTCTAATCAGGGGAAAGGATCGGGAACAGGTGTGGGAAGACTAAATGATGATTAGGGGAATAGGAACAGCTGGGAGCAGGAACGGAACGATAGAGAGAAGAGAGAGCGAGAGAGTGAGAGAGGGAGGGGGAGAGAGAGGGATAGAAAGAGGGAAAGAACCAAATAAGACCAGCAGAGGGAAACGAATAGAATGGGGAGCACAGGGACAAGACATGATAATAAATGACAAACATGACACTCATAGATATAGATTCATAGATAGTTATAGACTCATAGATAGTTATAGACTCATAGTTATAGACTCATAGATAGTTATAGACTCATAGTTATAGACTCATAGATAGTTATAGACTCATAGTTAGTTATAGACTCATAGTTAGTTATAGACTCATAGTTAGTTATAGACTCATAGTTATAGACTCATAAATAGTTATAGACTCATAGTTAGTTATAGACTCATAGTTAGTTATAGACTCATAGTTATAGACTCATAGATAGTTATAGACTCATAGTTAGTTATAGACTCATAGTTAGTTATAGACTCATAGTTAGTTATAGACTCATAGTTATAGACTCATAGATAGTTATAGACTCATAGTTAGTTATAGACTCATAGTTAGTTATAGACTCATAGTTAGTTATAGACTCATAGTTATAGACTCATAGATAGTTATAGACTCATAGTTAGTTATAGACTCATAGTTAGTTATAGACTCATAGTTAGTTATAGACTCATAGATAGTTATAGACTCATAGTTATAGACTCATAGATAGTTATAGACTCATAGTTATAGACTCATAGATAGTTATAGACTCATAGTTAGTTATAGACTCATAGTTAGTTATAGACTCATAGTTAGTTATAGAATATATGCCATTTAGCAGACGCTTTTTATCCAAAAAGACTCATAGTTATAGACTCATAGATAGTTATAGACTCATAGTTATAGACTCATAGTTATAGACTCATAGTTATAGACTCATAAATAGTTATAGACTCATAGTTAGTTATAGACTCATAGTTAGTTATAGACTCATAGTTATAGACTCATAGTTAGTTATAGACTCATAGTTAGTTATAGACTCATAGTTAGTTATAGACTCATAGTTAGTTATAGACTCATAGTTAGTTATAGACTCATAGTTAGTTATAGACTCATAGTTAGTTATAGACTCATAGTCAGTTATAGACTCATAGATAGTTATAGACTCATAGTTATAGACTCATAGTTATAGACTCATAGATAGTTATAGACTCAAAGTTATAGACTCATAGTTATAGACTCATAGTTAGTTATAGACTCATAGATAGTTATAGACTCATAGTTATAGACTCATAGTTATAGACTCATAGTTATAGACTCATAGTTAGTTATAGACTCATAGTTAGTTATAGACTCATAGTTAGTTATAGACTCATAGTTAGTTATAGACTCATAGTTAGTTATAGACTCATAGTTATAGACTCATAGTTAGTTATAGACTCATAGTTAGTTATAGACTCATAGTTAGTTATAGACTCATAGTTAGTTATAGACTCATAGTTATAGACTCATAGTTAGTTATAGACTCATAGTTAGTTATAGACTCATAGTTAGTTATAGACTCATAGTCAGTTATAGACTCATAGATAGTTATAGACTCATAGTTATAGACTCATAGTTATAGACTCATAGATAGTTATAGACTCATAGTTATAGACTCATAGTTATAGACTCATAGTTAGTTATAGACTCATAGATAGTTATAGACTCATAGTTATAGACTCATAGTTATAGACTCATAGTTATAGACTCAGTTAGATATAGACTCATAGTTAGTTATAGACTCATAGTCAGTTATATACTCATAGATAGTTATAGACTCATAGTTATAGACTCATAGTTAGTTATAGACTCATAGATAGTTATAGACTCATAGATATAGACTCATAGTTAGTTATAGACTCATAGTTATAGACTCATAGATAGTTATAGACTCATATTGGGAGAGTGATGTTTGTTGTTTTGGCTGTATACTCTAGTACTTTATATATGAAATGACTATGAGGTTAAAGTGCAGAATGTCAGCTTTAATTTGAGGATAGTTTCATCAATATCAGGTTTACTGTTTAGACGTAACAGCACTTGTTGTACATAGAAGTGGTCCCTCCATTTTAGGGGACCAAAAGTATTGGGACAAATTCATTATATGTCTATTAAAGTAGTCACATGTGTAGTATTTGATCCCATGTTGATAGCACACAATGATTTACATCAAGCTTGAGACTCTACAAACCTGTTGGTTGTATTTGCTGTTTGTTTTGGTTGTGTTTCAGATTATTTGGTGCCCAATAGAAATGAATGGTAAATGTATATATTGTGTAATTTTGGAGTCACTTGTATTGTAAATTAGAATAGAAAACATCTTCTGAACACTTCTACATGGACGTTACCATGGTTACGGATAATCCTGAATTAATTGAGACACACAAATATCATACTCCCGCAAAAATGCTATCCTCAGTGTTATTGTAATGGTGAGAGGTGAGCAGGTCTTGAACTGAACGTCCTGGGACTGCACTGTAGTGTGACTCGGTAATTGTATTTTATATTTGACCTTTATTTAACTAGGCAAGTCAGTTAAAGAACAAATTCTAGTTACAATGTTGGCCTACCACCGGCCAAACCCAGACGACTCTGGGCCAATCGTGCGCCGCCCTATGGGACTCCCAATCACGGCCAGTTGTGATACAGCCTGGATTCAAACCAGGGTGTCTGTAGTGACACGTCTAGCACTGAGATGCAGTGCCTTAGACCGCTGCGCCACTCAGCATCCCCATCATCTGTGTCAAACTGATTGAGATGCAGTGTCTTAGACCGCTGCGCCACTCAGCATCCCCATCATCTGTGTCAAACTGTATGTGAGAGAGTGTCACACGCATATTGTGCTTGTCTCCACACCCCTCCAGGTGTCACTCATTTTCCCCATTTATCCCCTGTGTATTTATACCTGTGTTCTCTGTCTGTCTGTTGCCAGTTCGCAGGGGCCATGCTAATCTTCTCTGTATCGATCCAATTTTAGTATATGTGCTGCCAAAGCGAGCACACGTCTGTTGCCAGTTCATCTTGTCTCGTCAAGCCTACCAGTGTGTTTATTCCCGTACTCATGTTCTCTCCAGTCCATGTTTTCTAGTTTTTTGAGCATTCTGCCTGCCCTGACCCTGAGCCAGTCTGCCGTTCTGTACCTTACTGACCTCTGCCTGCCCTGACCCTGAGCCAGTCTGCCGTTCTGTACCTTACTGACTCTACCCTGGATTACTGACCTCTGCCTGCCCTGACCCTGAGCCAGTCTGCCATTCTGTACCTTACTGACCTCTGCCTGCCCTGACCCTGAGCCAGTCTGCCGTTCTGTACCTTACTGACTCTACCCTGGCTGTGTCACACAGAGCTGTATCCTGAATCGTGATAGAGAGGCTCTGCAACATGTGGAGGCCCTGATGTTTTCCCTGGCTGACCTGTATAATTTATCAGTTTTAATTGTTCCAAGCTGCTCGCTTTTCATTTGGCCCAGCATCTATTTGGGCAGCTGCATATTCACCAGAGCATGCTAGGTTCTTCTACCCTGCTCAAACTTATAGAGGCTGTTTTCTCCCCGTTCAACCTTGTTTCACCCAGTTTCTCCCCCCCCCACAGAGATTGGGGGAGGAGAGGAAGAGGAGAGGGGAGGAGATGGAGATGGAGGGGGGGGGGGAGTGGGAGAGTGGGAGGAGGGAGAAAACGTGGGGGAGAGAGAGGAAAGTGAGGAGAGGGGAGTGGGGGAGGGTTGAGAAGGAGGAGGGAAGAGAGGAGAGGGAGAGAGAGGAGAAGAGAGGGGAGGAGATGGAGGGGGAGAGAGGAGAAGAGAGAGGAGAGGAGATGGAGGGGGAGAGTGGGAGGGGGAAGAGAGGATAGGGAGAGAGAGGAGAAGATAGGGGAGGAGATGGAGGAGGGAGAGTGGGAGGAGGGAGAAGAGGTGGGGGAAAGAGAGGAGAGGGGAGTGGGGGGGGGAGCGGGAGGAGGGAAAAGAGAAGAGGGAGAGAGAGAGAGAGAGAGGGGATTGGGGGTGAGCGGGAGGAGGGAGAAGAGAAGAGGGAGAGAGAGAGAGAGAGGGGATTGGGGGTGAGCGGGAGGAGGGAAAAGAGAAGAGGGAGAGAGAGAGAGAGAGAGAGGGGATTGGGGGTGAGCGGGAGGAGGGAGAAGAGAAGAGGGAGAGAGAGAGAGAGAGGGGATTGGGGGTGAGCGGGAGGAGGGAAAAGAGAAGAGGGAGAGAGAGAGAGAGAGAGAGGGGATTGGGGGTGAGCGGGAGGAGGGAGAAGAGAAGAGGGAGAGAGAGAGAGAGAGGGATTGGGGGTGAGCGGGAGGAGGGAGAAGAGAAGAGGGAGAGAGAGAGAGAGAGAGGGGATTGGGGGTGAGCGGGAGGAGGGAAAAGAGAAGAGGGAGAGAGAGAGAGAGGGGATTGGGGGTGAGCGGGAGGAGGGAGAAGAGAAGAGGGAGAGAGAGAGAGAGAGGGGATTGGGGGTGAGCGGGAGGAGGGAGAAGAGAAGAGGGAGAGAGAGAGAGAGATTAGCAGAGACAGAGAGAGAGAGAGAGAGAGAGAGATTAGCAGAGACAGCATGGGGTTAGTGAACGAAGGAGTCAACAACTCTGCTGAGCGTACAACCAGAGAAAATGAACTGTTGGAAGGCATTTCAGGCCATTCTACATTAACAGAGGTTATAATTAGTGTCTACTCAGCTGCAGTGTAGTATGCATACTGTATAGAGACCACAGCCAAGACAGCCTCCGAGGCCTCTTCAAGAGATCTCTTCTTAAACTGACTATCGGTCTTGTTGTTCGTTCTCCAGTAGCCAGAGGAAGCATCCAACATCTCCACCCCAAGTAGAACCCTGTTACCTTTACAGTGCATTTC
The DNA here is from genome assembly GCF_021184085.1 of Oncorhynchus gorbuscha. Taxonomy (NCBI): domain Eukaryota; kingdom Metazoa; phylum Chordata; class Actinopteri; order Salmoniformes; family Salmonidae; genus Oncorhynchus; species Oncorhynchus gorbuscha. The sequence continues at coordinate 49,352 of NW_025746559.1, read as the reverse complement.
TTTTCACCAAGGCCCATAGGATTCTAGTCAAAAGTAGTGCACTATATAGGAATAGGGTGCCATGTGGGACACAGCCTATATGTGTACAGTGGCCGTTTCAAGAGATCTCATCCTGAAGGAGTTTATGGTCGTATTGAGTGTTCTCCAACAGCCAGATAGAGCCAGAAGACACATCCAGCAACCCCCACACAACACACAACCTCTGGTTAAAGTCCCTCTCTCTTCCACAACACACAACCTCTGGTTAAAGTCTCTCTCTCTGCCACAACACACAACCTCTGGTTAGTCTCTCTCTCTTCCACAACACACAACCTCTGGTTAAAGTCTCTATCTCTTCCACAACACACAACCTCTGGTTAAAGTCTCTCTCTCTTCCACAACACACAACCTCTGGTTAAAGTCTCTCTCTCTTCCACAACACACAACCTCTGGTTAAAGTCTCTCTCTTTCCACAACACACAACCTCTGGTTAAAGTCTCTATCTCTTCCACAACACACAACCTCTGGTTAAAGTCTCTCTCTCTTCCACAACACACAACCTCTGGTTAAAGTCTCTCTCTCTTCCACAACACACAACCTCTGCTTAAAGTCTCTATCTCTTCCACAACACACAACCTCTGGTTAAAGTCTCTCTCTCTTTCCACAACACACAACCTCTGGTTAAAGTCTCTCTCTCTTCCACAACACACAACCTCTGGTTAAAGTCTCTCTCTTCCACAACACACAACCTCTGGTTAAAGTCTCTCTCTCTTCCACAACACACAACCTCTGGTTAAAGTCTCTCTCTCTGCCACAACACACAACCTCTGGTTAAAGTCTCTCTCTCTTCCACAACACACAACCTCTGGTTAAAGTCTCTATCTCTCTTCCACAACACACAACCTCTGGTTAAAGTCTCTCTCTCTTCCACAACACACAACCTCTGGTTAAAGTCTCCCTCTCTTCCACAACACACAACCTCTGGTTAAAGTCTCCTCTCTTCCACAACACACAACCTCTGGTTTAAAGTCTCTCTCTTTCCACAACACACAACCTCTGGTTAAAGTCTCTATCTCTCTTCCACAACACACAACCTCTGGTTAAAGTCTCTCTCTCTTCCACAATACACAACCTCTGGATGAAGTGAGCCAATATCTGGAGCTGTGGCTGCAGCCAACAAGGTGCTTGTACAAGGAACCTTAGAGACAAGACAATACACCTCTAGAAGGAACCATAGATACAATAAGCCTCTAGAAGGAACCATAGAGACAATAAGCCTCTAGAAGGAACCATAGAGACAATAAAACTCTAGAAGGAATTTAGAGACATTAAAAACTCTAGAAGGAACCATAGAGACAATAAAACTCTAGAAGGAACCATAGAGACATTAAAAACTCTAGAAGGAACCATCGACACAATAAGCCTCTCGAAGGAACCATAGAGACAATAAAACTCTAGAAGGAACCATAGAGACATTAAAACCTCTAGAAGGAACCATAGACATTAACATCTCTACAAGGAACCATAGAGATAATACACCTCTAGAAGTAACCATAGAGACATTAAAACCTCTAGAAGGAACCATGGAGACAAGACAATACACCTCTAGAAGGAACCATGGAGACAAGACAATACACCTCTAGAAGGAACCATAGAGACAAGACAATACACCTCTAGAAGGAACCATAGAGACAAGACAATACACCTCTAGAAGGAACCATGGAGACAAGACAATACACCTCTAGAAGGAACCATAGAGACAAGACAATACACCTCTAGAAGGAACCATAGAGACAAGACAATACACCTCTAGAAGGAACCATAGAGACAAGACAATACACCTCTAGAAGGAACCATGGAGACAAGACAATACACCTCTAGAAGGAACCATGGAGACAAGACAATACACCTCTAGAAGGAACCATGGAGACAAGACAATACACCAGATGAGACCTAAGGTTAGACTCATAATGTGGTTTGCACCAACATGGTTTTATCTTAGATTAAAGCTGACCTAGATTTTGAACATCTATTTTCAGATGTAACAACCCCCCCCCACCCTCTATAACAACCACCCCACCTTCCATAACAACCACCCCACCTTACATAAAAAACACCCCACCCTCCATAACAACCACCTCACCCTCATAACAATCACCTCACCTTCCATAACAACCACCCCACCCTCCATAACAATCACCTCACCTTCCATAACAACCACCCCACCCTCCATAACAACCACCCCACCCTCCATAACAATCTCCCCACCCTCCATAACAACCACCACACCCTCCATAAAAACCACCCCACCTTCCATAACAACCACCCCACTCTCCATAACAACCACCCCACTCTCCATAACAACCACCCACCTTCCATAACAACCACCTCACCCCCCATAACAACCACCCCACCTTCCATAACAACCACCTCACCCCCATAACAACCACCTCACCCTCATAACAACCACCTCACCCCCATAACAACCACCCCACCCCTCCATAACAACCACCTCACCCTCATAACAACCACCTCACCCCCATATCCACCACCCCACCCCCATAACAACCACCTCACCCCCATAACAACCACCCCACCCCCATAACAACCACCTCACCCCCATAACAACCACCTCACCCTCATAACAACCACCTCATCCCCATAACAACCACCTCACCCCATAACAACCACCCCCACCCCCATAACAACCACCTCACCCTCATAACAACCACCTCACCCCCATAACAACCACCTCACCCCCATAACAACCACCCCCACCCCCATAACAACCACCTCACCCCCATAACAACCACCCCACCCCTCAAACCAATATCACCAACAGCCATTTACTTCCTGTTCCAGACATTAGACGTTAATATGTGAACCATTCAGATGTGTTGTAGCTAATATCAAATTAAAATCAAATGTTATTGGTCACATACACATGGTTTGCTATTGTTATTGGTCACATACACATGGTTAGCAAATGTTATTGGTCACATACACATGGTTAGCAAATGTTATTGGTCACATACACATGGTTAGCAGATGTTATTGGTCACATATACATGGTTAGCAGATGTTATCGGTCACATACACATGGTTAGCAGATGTTATTGGTCACATACACATGGTTAGCAGATGTTATTGGTCACATACACATGGTTAGCAGATGTTATTGGTCACATACACATGTTTAGCTATTGTTATTGTAGGTGTAGCTACATGTTTATGCTTCTAGATCTGACAACAAAACCTAATACACACAATCTAGTAAAGGAACAGGATGTTAATATATAAATATATAAATATATGGATGAGCAGCGACAGAACGGCTAAGATGCAATAGATAGTGAAGAATAGATAGTGAAGGACACAGTATATACATATGAGATGAGTAATGTAAGATATGTAAACATTATTAAAGTGACTAGTGTTCCATTTATTAAAGTGGCATTATTAAAGTGGCTAGTGTTCCATTTATTAAAGTGACCAATGATATCAAGTCTGTAGGTAGGCAGCCGCCTCTCTGTGTTAGTGGTGGCTGTTTAACAATCTGATGGCCTTGAGATAGAAACTGTTTTTCAATCTCTCTGTCCCAGCTTTGATGCACCAGTACTGACCTCGGCTTCTGGACGGGAGCGGGGTGAACAGGTAGGGGCTCGGGTGGTTATTGTCCTTGATGATCTTTTCGGCCTTTCTGTAACATCAGAAAGTTGCCGTACCAGGTGGTGATACAGCCCAACAGGATGCTCTCAATTGTGCACATGTAAAAGTTAGTAATGGTTTTAGGTGACATGCCACATTTTTCAGCCTGCTGAGGTTGAAGAGGCGCTGTTGCCTTCTTCACCACACTGTCTGTGTGTATCGCACACACACACACACACACGCACGCACGCACGCACGCACGCACGCACGCACGCACGCACTAGGAAGTGTTTACACTAGGAAGAGTTTACACTAGGAAGTGGCATTGCACTGTGAAACATCGGAAGCCATTCACTTTCAAGGGAAGGAAAGCGAGAGAAGAGGAGACTGTGGAGCGAGACGAGGACCGGCGAGGGAGCTGAACAGGGAGGGTCTAAAGTTGGAGAGGTGAACAGGGAGGGCCTAAAGTTGGGGAGCTGAACAGGGAGGGCCTAAAGTTGGGGAGCTGAACAGGGAGGGCCTAAAGTAGGGGAGCTGAACAGGGAGGGCCTAAAGTTGGGGAGCTGAACAGGGAGGGCCTAAAGTTGGGGAGCTGAACAGGGGGGGGCCCGGAGTTGGGGAGCTGAACAGGGAGGGCCTAAAGTTGGGGAGCTGAACAGGGAGGGCCTAAAGTTGGGGAGCTGAACAGGGAGGGCCTAAAGTTGGGGAGCTGAACAGGGAGGGCCTAAAGTTGGGGAGCTGAACAGGGAGGGCCTAAAGTTGGGGAGCTGAACAGGGAGGGCCTAAAGTTGGGGAGCTGAACAGGGAGAGCCTAAAGTTGGGGAGCTGAACAGGGAGGGCCTAAAGTAGGGGAGCTGAACAGGGCGGGCCTAAAGTTGGCGTAAGCTGACCTTGATTCAGATTCTCTGCGATATCGCGATGTCAGTGACCAATCGAAGCTCACCATAGCTTCCAACCCCTACTGGATTGGGTGACAATGTCTGTTGATACGTAGCACTACCTAGCTTGCTATCTTGTTAGCACCCACGCGAGGGCGGGGCTAGGAGAGTGGTGCTTGTATAGTGTAAACACACAGTCATGACATATCAATTTGGTACCCCCGTACATAGACTCTGTACCAGTACCCCCTGTATACAGCCTCCACATTGACTCTGTACTGGTACCCCCTGTATATAGTCTCCACATAGACCCTGTACTGGTACCCCCTGTATGTAGTCTCCACATTGACTCTGTACCGGTACCCCCTGTATATAGTCTCCACATAGACTTTGTACCGGTACCCCCTGTATATAGTCTCCACATAGACCCTGTACCGGTACCCCCTGTATATAGCCTCCACATAGACTTTGTACCGGTACCCCCTGTATATAGTCTCCACATAGACCCTGTACCGGTACCCCCTGTATATAGTCTCCACATAGATCCTGTACCGGTACCCCCTGTATATAGTCTCCACATAGACCCTGTACCGGTACCCCCTGTATATAGTCTCCACATAGACCCTGTACCGGTACCCCCTGTATATAGTCTCCACATAGACCCTGTACCGGTACCCCCTGTATATAGTCTCCACATAGACCCTGTACCGGTACCCCCTGTATATAGCCTCCACATAGACTTTGTACCGGTACCCCCTGTATATAGTCTCCACATAGACCCTGTACCGGTACCCCCTGTATATAGCCTCCACATAGACCCTGTACCGGTACCCCCTGTATATAGTCTCCACATAGACCCTGTACCGGTACCCCCTGTATATAGTCTCCACATAGACCCTGTACCGGTACCCCCTGTATATAGTCTCCACATAGACCCTGTACCGGTACCCCCTGTATATAGTCTCCACATAGACCCTGTACCGTACCCCCTGTATATAGTCTCCACATAGACCCTGTACCGGTACCCCCTGTATATAGTCTCCACATAGACCCTGTACCGGTACCCCCTGTATATAGTCTCCACATAGACCCTGTACCGGTACCCCCTGTATATAGTCTCCACATAGACCCTGTACCGGTACCCCCTGTATATAGTCTCCACATAGACCCTGTACCGGTACCCCCTGTATATAGTCTCCACATAGACCCTGTACCGGTACCCCCTGTATATAGTCCCACATAGACCCTGTACCGGTACCCCCTGTATATAGTCTCCACATAGACCCTGTACCGGTACCCCCTGTATATAGTCTCCACATAGACCCTGTACCGGTACCCCCTGTATATAGTCTCCACATAAACCCTGTATAGTCTCGGTACCCCCTGTATATAGTCTCCACATAGACCCTGTACCGGTACCCCCTGTATATAGTCTCCACATAGACCCTGTACCGGTACCCCTGTATATAGTCTCCACATAGACCCTGTACCGGTACCCCTGTATATAGTCTCCACATAGACCCTGTACCGGTACCCCCTGTATATAGTCTCCACATAGACCCTGTACCGGTACCCCCTGTATATAGTCTCCACATAGACCCTGTACCGGTACCCCCTGTATATAGTCTCCACATAGACCCTGTACCGGTACCCCCTGTATATAGTCTCCACATAGACTCTGTACCGGTACCCCCTGTATATAGTCTCCACATAGACCCTGTACCGGTACCCCCTGTATATAGCCTCCACATAGACTCTGTACCGGTACCCCCTGTATATAGCCTCCACATAGACTCTGTACCGGTACCCCCTGTATATAGCCTCCACATAGACCCTGTACCGGTACCCCCTGTATATAGTCTCCACATAGACCCTGTACCGGTACCCCCTGTATATAGTCTCCACATTGACCCTGTACCGGTACCCCCTGTATATAGTCTCCACATAGACCCTGTACCGGTACCCCCTGTATATAGTCTCCACATAGACCCTGTACCGGTACCCCCTGTATATAGTCTCCACATAGACCCTGTACCGGTACCCCCTGTATATAGTCTCCACATTGACCCTGTACCGGTACCCCCTATATATAGCCTCCACATAGACTCTGTACCGGTACCCCCTGTATATAGTCTCCACATAGACCCTGTACCGGTACCCCCTGTATATAGCCTCCACATAGACCCTGTACCGGTACCCCCTGTATATAGCCTCCACATAGACCCTGTACCGGTACCCCCTGTATATAGCCTCCACATAGACCCTGTACCGGTACCCCCTGTATATAGCCTCCACATAGACCCTGTACCGGTACCCCCTGTATATAGCCTCCACATAGACCCTGTAC